>NW_024412419.1:6699484-6746232 GCF_014898765.1 Herpailurus yagouaroundi
GAGTAATCCCGTCATGGGTACCAGCTCAGCAGGAAACTCCTCTTTTTGGGGGGTGTTGGATGGATGGAGCCAACAACTGTGAACAGTTTGCTAACCTGGTGATGGGAATATCTGGGGCTTACCTTTATCTTTAGGAGGGCAGGAGGTAGGTACGCTAAAATACTTGAGGTTTCAAAGTATGCTCATAGCGATCGTGAAATGGGAAGTTACGCTGCTTTTGATCTCTTGCGAACGTAAAGTTAGCAGTGAAGGCTATCTATAATAACTCACGATGAATGCCATTTAAATCAAATATCCCTTTAAAGTCCAGCTAGCCAGCAGCCGTGTGACATAGGATATGTGATAGAAAATTATCTTGTTTGGACTGATGTTAATCCCTGTTCTACTATTAAGTATCTGAATGACCTGAGCACCTAATACGATTGCATATTTATGGAGCATCGAAACGGGCTGGTCACTGAATGAAGTGCTTATTTAAGAAACATTTTTTGGAAAAAAGAAAAGAAACATTTTGGGCGCCTGGGTGGTTCAGTCGGTTGAGCGTCTGACTCTTGACTGCGGCTCAGGTCACGATCTCATGGTCGTGACATTGAGCCCTGCATCGGGCTCTGTGCTGGGGATTCTCTCTCTGCCCCTCCCCTGCTTGTGCTCTCCCTCTCTCTCAAAATAAATAAACATTTTTTTCTAAAAGAAACGTTTTCAATTCTTACTTCCTCGTTGGTTTTTGCATATTGATCTTATATCCTATGACATTGAAAAACTTGTTTATTCTAACAACTTAGAGGGGCGCCTGGGTGGCTCAGTCTGTTGAGCGTCCAACTTCAGCTCAGGTCATGACCTCACAGTTCATGTGTTCAAGCCCCTCATCAGGCTCTATGCTGACAGCTCAGAGCCTGGAGCCTGCTTCAAATTCTGTGTCTCCCCCTCTTTCTGCTCCGCTCCTGCTTTCACTCTGTCTCTGTCTCAAAAGTAAATATAACACGGGGCGCCTGGGTGGCTCAGTTGGTTGAGCGTCCGACTTCGGCTCAGGTCATGATCTCGTGGTTCGTGAGTTCAAGCCCCACGTCGGGGTCTGTGCTGACAGCTCAGGGCCCCTTTCCGATCCTCTTTCTCCCTCTCTCTCTGCCCCTCCTCTACTCGCACTCTCGCTCTCAAAAATAAATAAACATTTAAAAATAAATAAATAAACATTTTTAAAACTCTTTAAAAAAAGGAGTAGGATGTCGACTTTGCATACATTCTGAAACTAAGAGGAGAAGCTTCACAGAAATGCGATCGCTTTAGTAACGTGGATGCTCTTGTCGAACAACTCTTTGCTCTTCTCCGAAGTGAGGGAAAGGGTGGCGGTGGCATTGCTCACAAAGATGATGTGCCCTGAAGCACAAAGCTCTGCCATAGGAACGCGCTCTTCACGAGAGACGGGGACGCATAGATGTGACTGAGTTTCCCTTGAATGAATGCGGCTGTCATTGTGATTCTTGTCATCCCCACCGTTCTGAGCTCTCCAGGCTGAATCCATGCAAATGGGCCAAACCCAAACCCACTCCGGTGGCCCTAATGCCACCCTAAGATGGCTCGTGGGGCGCGCCCCGACCCCCACCCCCATACACGCCACCCCCAGCTGAGGCGAGGCTAGGGGAGCAGAAAGCACTGACCAAGGCTGCCCGAGCCTATTTGATATTCTGGGGACGAAGGCAGCAGTGGTCGGAATCCTCAGCTGAACCTGCCGGGCTGCTCCACAGGCTGTAGGGCACTTGGCAGGAAGGCCAGGAAGCGAACTAACAAACAGTCTCCCAGAAGTCTGCGCTGAAAGGGAGCCCGGGAAATGCAGTGGCCCTGTGCTGCCCCCAGCTTGTGGAGGAGTCCCTGGCCCGGGACTCCCTCTGAAAGTAGGCCAGTAGGGAGGAGGGCGCCGAAGGATTCGCAGGCCCCACTGCTTCCCTACAGGGGCCTCAAACACCCCATCGGGGGGCGGCTCGCTCCCCGGGTTAAGCACGGCCCGCTGCACAGGCACAAAACTCTGTGATCCCTAGCGAGGGGTCTGGGGATCTCGGGTGAGGGAAGGGCCACGGGAAGGAGGGGGCGTGCAGAGGTGTGGCCGGTGTGCCAGACAGACTGCTGCCTTCACAGATTGCCTGGGAGTCCAGAGTTATAGGGACAACTTAAATCACATGAACATCAAAAATGACGGAAGGGAGGGACGCGGGGGTGGCTCAGTCCGTTAAGCGTCCGACCTCGGCTCAGGTCATGATCTCACGGTCAGTGGGTTCGAGCCCCTCTTAGGGCTCTGTGCTGATGGCTCGGAGCCTGGAGCCTGTTTCGGTGTCTGTGTCTCCCTCTCTCTCTGCCCCTCCCCTGCTCATGCTCTGTCTCTCTCTCTGTCAAAAATAAACAAACTTTAAAAAAAGAAATTAAAAAAAAAGTGTCAGAAGGGTTTCCCTACTGGCAAAAGAGGACACGCCCTCAGCCCCTTGTGGTCTCAGCCCAAAGAGCTCCACCCACAGAGTGGGGCCCCTACGGGCCTGGCACACCCACCCAGCAAGGCCTAAGGCCTCAGAGAAGGGTGTGGACCCAGCTGGGCAGCCAGGCCGGCTCCCCTGGCCACTGGTTTCTCACGGTTTCTGCTCGGTCAACAAAGAGTGCCATCAGATGTCATCAGAGGTGCCACAAAACACTACAGTCCCTTCAGATGAAGCTAGAGACTACAAAAGACCCTGACTCTGACCCAGGAGGCCTGAATGTGAGAGGTGGCTCTGACCTGCACAGAAAGCCCAGGCACATGGAGGGGGTCTTTGGTGAGCCCTACCGTCTAGGTGGGGATTCTTCAGGTCTGGGGCAGGAGGGTGTGGGCAGCACCCAAGGGGCTGCAGGGGTGGGCATCTGAAAGCTGGAAGACACCAAACCGGAGGGACAAGAATCAGGCCCTGTGGCAGGAGGGAGCCCCTGAGGAGCAGGCTGGGGTGAGGGCAGGAGGCGCGGCTGTTGGAGGAGGCTATCAGGGGTGGGGGGAGGTGCTTGGCAGAATCTAAATGCCAGAGTTGAACACCACACACGCCCTTTTCATTCAGGCAGGAGGGACAGTGACGGTGACCTCAGACACATCTATTTCCCCATTATTCCAAAGAAGGAGTCCTTCCTTAAGTTCCACCTTTGCAGCTGTTTGAGATGCAGACACACAAGATGCCCCTGGGGACGTCACGATCTGCCCAGTGAGCAGAAAAGAAAAGACCCACCAGAGTGGCGGGTGTTGGGACCCCAGGGCCCCCGGGGCACCCAGAAGCTCCCAAGGAGGCTGTGGGACCCCTGTCCAGCCCTCAGGCACTTCCTGCAACAGGACATCAGCCGCCTGGCCGCCTGCCCCGCCTCCCCAGGACTGCGGTCACCACGCTTGGTGGAGACTAAAATGTCAGGAATGTCAAACTCAATGCTTCCTGCTCCACAAGCGTCTTCCCCCCGGGCTGGGGGTGGGGTGGGGCTCTTTATAGAGGTGCTGTGACTTACTATTTATAGAACATTATCCCCGCACTCAGGCGTGGGCCCCTTTCCACCCCCCCCCCAGTATCTGGGTTCCATCCAGTTCTGAGCATCTCGCCGTGTGGCCTCAGGCAAGTGGACTCATTAACTCTCCCTGGGCCTCTCTCCTCTCATCTTTAAAGAGGACTTTAACCCTTGAGAGGTTGTTCACAAATCAAGGAAAATAGATGTGAAAGGAAGCTGCCTAACATTGCTTTTAGAATAAAGTGGTGTGTAAACATCTGTTTTTTATTTGCCTGTATTCATTCACGCATTCAACAAACAGTCCTTGAGCTGGGTGCTAAGAAATCAGCCACGAGGCAGAGAACTTGGTAGAGTCCTTGCTCTCAGAAAATCGCTAGTTTAGTAGGAAAAACAGGCAAGGGTAATAAACACCCAAACGTGCGTTCAAGGTCACTGAGGGCCAGAATCCCAAGCTCTGCGAGCAGGAATGTAGCACAGACAGTGGAGAGGGGAGGCCGGCACCACAAGCCCGGGACAGCCCTGGACGTGGGCTCAGGAGGAACCGAAGCCCGGATATCTGCCCATAGGGGGACAAGCCTTATTCCCCTAGGACAAGACCAAGAGCCTGGGAATTTGCCCAAGCAGGGACAGGATAGACGGTGGCAGATGGGGGGGGTCTTGGGCCTGCAGACCAGTCAGGAAAGGCACAGGGACAGGGGACTCGGGCAGGATGTGCAGTCCGTTAGGGGGGCAGTTCCTGAAGAAGTAGGGTGCCATGACCACAGGGGGGTGAAATACGACACCCTGCCCTCATGCCAAGTGAGCATTAGCAAATGCTAGCTGGCCTGATTAGGGAGAGAAGGCTGTAAAAACACTCAGGTACTCATATTCCACCGTGTCATTAACGCTGCGGAAAGACAACAGGACTGTGTCGTAAGTCCCTTTGATGCAAGGTTAGCTTGGAGAAGCTTCAGGGAGTCGCCAGGCCTGGGTTGGAAATGGGTGCCGATTCCAGTGGTTCCAGGTGGGATTTTTGCCCACGCACGCCACCTTTTTCAGAAAGGGAGAGCAGACCAGAAATGAAGGCTTGTGAAGGAGAGTGATGTCGTCCCTGAGAAGCCAGAGTTAAGCAGAGAACTGAGGAGAAAGCAACAGGTCCGAGCCTGTTGGTTCCGGTAGGACTTGCCAGGACAGACCGGCCAGCTCAGCTGGGCGTGGAGTCCCCCAGAGCAGCTCCGAGGCGCTGGGGCCAGGTGGAGGCAGGACCTGGGTGGTGCTTCTGTGGGGCTGGGCTGCTGCCCAGGACAGAAAGGGGAGCCTTCGGGAGAGGTCGGGGTGAGTCGTGCAGAAACGGAGGGGACCCTCATGATGCGGGTGTCGGGAGGGGCTCGGGGCCTCAAGGGGCCAAGCCGGGTTCACAGGGATTCACGTCTGTACTGGAGCTGGAGGTCTGAGAGTCCCCTAGGAGGCCCGTTGGGGCAATCAGGAGGCTTGGTCTGAGGTCTCAAGAATTGTTTCGGCTTTTTTCTTCCTGAGAAATCGGAATCTGAAGGAGCCTCTCAGCTTATTGTTGAAAATCACCTTCACTAGGAAAGCTAGAAGCCAAGACAGATTTCTGCAAATCCAAACTCACTGGAGCAGGTGGCAGGAATTATTGGAGGCAGATCAGCTAATGCAGAAAAGAGGGAATGTGAGCTTCTGACTCTTGATTTCAGCTCAGGTCTCGATCTCATGATTTGTGGGATTGAGCCCCACGTCAGGCTCTGCACTGACAGCACGGAGCCTGCTTGGGATTCTCTCTCTCTCTCTCTCTCTCTCTCTCTCTCTCTGCCCCTCCCCTACTCTCTCGCTTAAAATAAATAATAAATAAATAAATAATGTTTTAAACAATTATTAAAAAAAAGAAAAGAAGGAATGGAGAGACGAGCCTTGAAGAGACACAGAGGTGGTCTTTCCCACCCATCTTATAACCTCCGACCCCTTCATGCCCTGAAAGGCCAGGACCACGAAGCCTATGGTCCCTCGGGAGCACTCAACAAACACTCGATAACTGAATGAACCCACGGCCAGTCACGGACACCTACGTACATGAGTGAATGTCACAAGACCGCTCCATTTAGCGCTACGTGGATAGCAATTTTCTAAAGCATTTTCTGTATAACAGCATAATTTCATTTTTTGTCTTCCTTTCACTTTGGGTAGCTGTTTTATGGTGTCTTCAAGCATCATGCAAATTCCATGCATATGTAGCACAAAGAATCGGGAAGCAGGAGGGTGATAATAAGAGCTGAGATCTGTGTGACACTCTACAGTTTACAAAGTGCTTTTTCTGCGATTCCAGTGTTGACGGCTTTGGGGGAGACAGAGGTGAGGGGCGTGGAAAGGAAAAGTCATCGTCTCCGACACACAAAAAAGACCGCGAGAAACGTATTTGGAAGTGATACGCGCTGGACCATATCTGGAAGAGCTGCGTGCGAGTCTGTTGACTTTGCCAAAGTCGCCCTGTGAGGTCTCCCAGCCAGGTCAGCAGGTGACGTAGATTCTCTACGACTACAGAAAGAAAAAAATGAAAGGACAGTTGAGGGAGGGGGTCCCTGCACGTTCGGCTCTAGTGACTCTTTCGGAAGAGGTGAGCTCGCACTGGGGTATCTCCTGGGGATGGAGGGCGGGACCAGGGCGCAGCCAGACGGAGCAAAGACTTGGTGATCAGGTCCCCTCTGTCAGCAGTGACTTTTGGGGGAGTGAGAGGCCACTGCCTGACCACCTGGGCAGCGTCGATGCATTTAGAAACTAGTCCCTCTTCACAGGGTGGGGAGAATTCATGAGTGTTTGCGAAGACCTTTCTGATCCTTGTTCAAAGGTGCTCTGCCAGCTGTAATATCCAGGGCGTCAGCTGTCCTTCGCTTCTCTCTGCCTCTCCCCTCTGTCTCTGTCTGTGTCTGTCTCTCTGTCTCTCTCTCCGCGGGGCATCTTTTCGGTAGAAAGTGCTGCTTTGCCCTTGTCAGGAGCAGCAGCCGCCACTGGACGTCCAGCTGACGTGGTCTCCAATTTGCTGCCCAGATTCCAAACTTATGCAGGGAGATGCTGTCTCGTTTGGGGACATTGTGTCACTAGCCCTGCACCCCGTTCCTGCCCCTCTGCCCACAAGGAGGCACCTGCCTGTGGGGTGTAATTTGACAAGCAAGCCCCTGAAAGGCCTCCGCCCGCAGCCAAAGACAACTCCCCCATCACTTCTCACGGGGGCTGGAAATCCTTCCATTCAAAAATCCACTCCTCTGGGTCTTGGGTTTTGATTTCCCCCTAAGAATGCAGCAGAACGTGGGAGTGGAAAGAGAAGACAATCACACATCATCGCACCTGCTTCTGGGTTCCCTCCCTCAGTCTGGGGCTGGCTCTGCTCTTTCTAGACTGACCTGGGATAAACCCACTCTCTTCCTTTCTCATTTTCCTTATTTCATTTAAATGGTGCCACTAATGCCTGTCTCGCAGGGCTGGGGGTACGGATCAGGCGAGATAATGGATGTGAAAGCCAACCACTGCGGAAAGGTAAGAAGCATTATTGTTACTAAAACGCTGGTCTAGTCGCTGGTCCCGGGGGCTGGCTAATCCCCAGTAGGGATTAGCGGGCGGCTCCCCAGGCCCAGGAGCAGCCTGGCGTGGGCAGATCAGAGAAAACCAGGGCACCACGGTGGGCAGAAAGACTCAGAAGAGGAAGAGGACGGGACACTTACTGCTAGCAGCACCACTAAAGTTGTGGGGTGAGGAGGGACTCAGGATCTTCCCCAGCTCCCCAGACGGTGGAGAGCACCAGGGAGGGCTCCGGGCTCAGCTCAGCCTCGGTGCCTGCTCGCCTGGGGTCCAAGGACGTGAAGGGGGACTTGGTCGGCAAGAGAAGCATTAAGAAAATTGTGTCTGGGTCTACATAAACCCACCACTCAGGTAATTCGGGCAAAAAGCTCCAGTTTGGGCATGAGTAGCCCACATTGATCAGACCAGAGTAATTGCTTTCTTTGTCAGAATTTCCTAATCTCCTCCCTTTGTTTGGCGGAGAGAACCAGCCTCGCATCTGGGAGCCTGCTCGCCAAACATTATTGGGTCCTTAGAGATGAAAGGCACGGTGCGAGTGATCTTCCATAAACATGTTGGCACATGTATTAGTTATCACAAGGGGGAAATGCGCCCTCGTGTCCCATCTTGGAGGGTGACGTAGTGCATTTTACGGGGAGAGAGGGGAGACACTGCTGATGGAACCGGAATAGCTCCTTCTCAGCAACCTGCAGTGTCCGGGCTCCGGTCTGGGCATTTTGCATGAAAAATCGCATTTAATCCTCTCCATAGCTCCAGAGGCAGCATGAAGGAATGGAAAGAACTTAGGTTTAGAAGCCAAACGTTAACGGATCTTGTTCCCTACCCCCGCCATTTACTGTGAGAACGAGGCAGGCTGGTTACCTGTCTTGCCAGAACTTGACTTTCTCCTCTGCCACATGGAAGTGAGCGGGGCGGCCTCGCCGTGCGTTGGGAGAAACACCTGCCGGGGACACCGCAGGCACATGACAAATGGTGGCTCTGGGGGTCATGGTTTACACAAGAGGTGGCTGAAAAGCGGAGGTGGGGGGAGCCCACCGATGACACACTGGGGGCCAACAGCACAGCCAGATGTGTCTCCCTCCAAAGGAGGGCAGGCGTTTTGCTTAGAGGCAATTGAAAGAAAGACTTTTATTTTAAGTTTATTTATTGAGAGGAAGACAGAGCAGGGGAGGGGCAGAGAGAGAAAGGAGAGAGAGAATCCCAAGCAGGCTCTGCATGGTCAGCACGGACCCCGACTCGGGGCTCGACCTCACGGACCATGAGACCATGACCGGCACCTGAGCTGAAATCAAGAGTCGGATGCTTCACCGACTGAGCCACCCAGGCGTCCCTGCTAGGAGGCAACTTCACTCACACCCTTCACAGCACCTACCATGACAGCTTCATGGAAGTCTTGCCTCCAGGATTTGCAAGCAGGCTGAGGACGCGGTCATGCGTTACATTTCTGTATCCTCAGCATCTGTTTATATGCATGACAGAATCCTGGAACAACAGTTAGGAGGTTCTTGTTTGGGCCCCCCTGGGTTGTAATCAGAAAGCAGCACAAACAGAAGCCAGGACCTAAGGCATAAGGTTGCGGGTTTAGAAGAGTGTGGCCCCCCCACTATTTTCTGTGCACAGCCTCAGATTTTTAGAGGCCACAAGGAAGCAGCTCCCTGACCCCAGAAGAATGTAGGCATGCTGGAAAGAAAACACTCCAGTTAACTACAGATGGGCAGGTGTGGTGGGGAATCTGGCTCCTGGCCTCCTCCATGCCTACTGCAAGCCGCCATCTTTCTTCGGAAGGACAAAGTCCTCACCAGGCGGGCTTTATGAAACTGGGGTGCCCCTCCACTCCTGCCCAAGCCCCCCGCTCGCCAGTCCACTTCAGCCCAGCCTGTCTGTCCTGGCCGGTGGTGTAGTACAGACCATGTGCCTACAACTGTAGCCTGGAGGGAATCGGAATCTCCGCCATGCCCCTGGCTGAGAGCTTCCGACGGGCAGGGGCTGAGGTTAGTGGTTCCTCGCTGCCTCCAAGAAAGTACCAAGACCAGAGCAGGCCTGATAACGGGCTACTGATTTGACCTCTTCCAGACGGAAGGCAAACTCTGCCTCTGGGCAAAACATCAGCTCCTGCCCCGGGACATGGCTCAACTCCCCGAGGCCTTGGCCCCAGCCTGCTGGGAGAAGTCACACTGCTCCCAACAATCCCCTCAGGGCCCTCCAAGAGTGGTTAATTAGGGTCTTACCTGGCCAACCACAACCTACGGTCTCGAGCTCTCAGCTGGCTTCCTAGCCCCAGTCCTTCAGGGACCCTTCCACCTCCCTTATAAATGGCATTTGATTTCCTTGATCTGCATAAACAGTAATTCTGTTTTATTCATGCAGCAAAATTAACTGAAGGAGATACTATGTACAATGCAGTATACACCTGATGGTGGAGTCAGACAAGACATGTGTGTCCCCTGATGTCAAAGAGTCAAGGACATAGTGGGGAAGTTGGCGAAGACAGTTGAGTGCAGCCAGAATAGTGACTTGGACGCACATACTGGTCAGAGAGGTCTTCCTGGGTGAACCCGTTCGTGAACTGGGTCTGGAAGGGCAGGCGAACCGAAAATGGAACAGGATACGGTGATGCCATTTTACCCACTACGATGGCTAATTTTATGTGTCAGTTCGATTTGCCAAAGGCGTACCTAGATAGCTGGTTAAGCATTATTTCTGGGTGAGTCCCTGAGGGTATTTTCTGGAAGGGTTTGTATTTGAATCAACAGACTCAGTAAAGATCGCCCTCACCAGTGTGAGTGGGCATCATCCAATCCACTGAGAGCCTGAATAGAACAAAAAGGGGGAGCGAGGGAAAATGCACTCTTTGCTTGAGCCGGGACATCCGTCTTCTACCCTTGGACATTGGCGTCCTTGGGCCTTCAGACCTGGGCTGGGATTGACATCATCATAAGGCCTCATTTCTTGGGTTTTGGACTCATACTTACACCATCATCTTCCCTGGTTCTCAGGCCTTCAGCCTTGGACTGAATTATTATACTGTCAGTTTTCCTGGTTCTTCAGCTTAAAGATGGCAGATGTCAGGACTTCTCAGTCTTCATAATCATGGGAGCCAATTCCTAGAATAAATGTTCTCTTTACATATCTATATCTGTCCACCTATCTGCCTATCTATCTATCTACATATCTATCTATCCATTTATTATCTACCTATCCACCCATGTATTATCTATCCATCCATCCATTATCTATCCATCTGTTATGTATCATCTATCATTTAACTGTCCATCCACTTATCTTTTTTCTATCTATCTATCTATCCATCCATTATCTATCATTTATCTGAAGTATCATGCAGCAGTCAAGATAAAGGAGATACGGTGACATAGCAATGTGGATGAGGCTTGCCAACTTAATACTAGGTGAGAAAACGGCGTCCTAAAAGATTACACACAACCTGATACCTTTTTTTTTAATGTTTATTTTTGAGAGAGAGAAAAAGAGAGAATGAGCACAGAGGAGGGGCAGAGAGAAAGAGAATTTGAAGCGGGCTCCAGGCTTTCAGCTGTCAGCACAGAGCCTGACACAGGGCTTGAACTCGTGAACCCCGAGAGCATGAGCTGAGCCGAAGTCAGACGCTTAGCCGACTGAGGTGCGCCTGATACCTTCTTAAGGTAAAGATAATTAAAATTTAATAGGTACGTTTTGGGAATGCATATAGAGGAGAGGCACGCATATAGATAACGTGAAATGATATAAAAAAGGAAAACAAGAGAATGCACCCGGGACTCAGGGTGGTGGTCACTCTTGGAGAAGAGAAGGAGGGGGACACAATGGTGTGGATCACACAGCTGGGTGTAAGCCCTTGTGAAGGCCCTAGATCTCGGGTTGGGCGGTAGTTTTACAGGTGTTAATTCCATCCCTTTAAAATGGTCGGCAGGTGGGGCCCAGAGCACCAAGGCGCAGACCTTGCCCTTGCCTTCCAGAATCATTGCGTTCCCTGGCTTCATCTCTTGAAGGAGAACAAAGGCTGGGTGTGAGCAGGAGGGTTGTGTCCTCGTATATAGGACACAAAGAAAGGGCACTGCCTCCTGTTGCCCCAATTTGCCCATCCCTAATTGGTACCTCTGAACTGACATACCTTTCACTAGAACAGGGTAATTATTCTAGGACTGGAGCAGATCCTACCAGTCTCAGACCCCACCCAGCTTCTAGAACGTTGACCTGGGGTGAAGGTGAGGCCCCCCGATGTCCCCAGGATCCACTCTGTGTCTGCAGAGATCAAGACCTGATCTCCCAGCTCAGGTCACCTCGAGGGACCTCTAACTAACACCCTACACCTCTGGCCCCCAGGCTTCTGGCAAGTTCTGCAGCTGGGGCTACGTTCCTCAGACAACATTCTGCCTCAGAATGTGCGAGAACCGCAGGACACTCCACACCACTCCTGCCCCTACAAACATAGATGCACCGCCACCCAGCCTCACCTCCTCCCTCACCGCCATCAGGGTGGGTCCCTGCTCAGTCCCAGGCAAGCCTTCTGCCAGGGCGTGGCCCCGACAGCCTTTCTCTCAGTCCTCAGCCCTGAATCTCCCCCGTCTCTCTCAACAGACTCCGTCCACTCACTCAGCCTTTTCACGTCCTCAGGCCTTGACCAACCTGACCAGGAATACCTCCCTTAACACTGCATAGTGATCATCTAGTTTCCTCCCCTTTCCTTGCAAACCTCCTGGAAGAAAAGCCCACACTGCAGGTGTCCCCTTGGGTTTTCGCTTCTCCAGAACTCAGTTACTGGCGATCTGCATTTTCCTCCACCCACCCACTCCAAGCTCAGTTCTGCATAAATGTCCATTTATTTATTTGGAAGGGGGCGGAGGGGCAGAGAGAGGGGGAGAGAGAATCCCAAGCAGGCTCCACACTCGGCACAGAGCCGGATACAGGACTCAAACCCACAAACCGTGAGATCGTGACCTGAGCGGAAATCAAGGGTCGGATGCTCAACCCTCAGAGCCACCCAGGTGCCCCCTGCAAGACCCTTTTAATGGCTTAATACAGTCTTCAGACCTCAGCTTTCCTGATGTGCCCTCCTCCCTCTCTCTCCTCAAAACTCACTGCTACACTGGCCTCTGCAGGCTCTCAGGACTTTTCTCTTCCCTCTTGGACTGTTGCTTCTTGGGCGCCTTCTTTCATTTGCCCCTAAATGTTGAAGGGTCTGTTTTTGGCCCCCTCTTTTGCCCCTCTACTCGCTCTCTTTGGGTAATTCACCTGTCAGTTGATTCAACACCATTTGCTGGTGAGTCTCAGCCCCTTACCTACAGGTGCGATGCTCCTTCGAATATGCCTCTTCCCTTTGGTCAGAGCCATCTAGACGACCCACATCATCTTAAGCTCACACGTCAAAAATGGAATGCGTCATCGTCCCCGAAAAGTGTGCGTGCCCTTTCATGCCCCCCCCTTGGTGGTCGGCACCATCCCATCCAAACTGGGGTCTGTTCCCAATTTCTGCCTCCTGCTTCTCTCCCCCAGTACTGAATCGGGCACCGAGTCCTGCACCCCCTCTGCGGGGAAACTTGGAGCTTCTGCACAAGGAGCCGAGGTCCCCAGGGGGCCTTCCCTGGTCTCCCATGGCTCCCTTTCCCCCATCCGCCCCACTCCATGCCATGCCCTGCTGGCCCCGAGGCCTCCTGGGGGTTCCCCGCTAGCCACCCAGACAGCTGCCCAACTTCAGGAAACAGGTTTTAATTACCTGGGCTTCTATTTCACATGTATGAAATGGAAGTAGCACTTCTATTTTAGATTTATTTACCGAGCAGGCATTCCACAAACTTAGGTGGTTCCACATCTCACACCATGTATGGCCACACGTTTCCAATATATCAGAAGGCAAAAGACAAAAAGCATAAAAAAGAAGAAAACAGAACTGCATATTTCTTTTTTTAAATTTTTTTTAATGTTTATTTATCTTTGAGAGAGACAGAGACAGAATGCGAGTGGGTTAGGGGCAGAGAGAGAGGGAGACACAGAATCGGAAGCAGGCTCCAGGCTCCGAGCTGTCAGCACAGAGCCTGACGTGGGGCTCGAACTCACGAAGCATGAGATCATGACCTGAGCTGAAGTCGGACGCTCAACCGACTGAGCCACCCAGGCGCCCCACTGCATATTTCTTCTGGCAGTGGAGCAAAGATAAATTTCTGGCTCTTAAAAAATTGAGCCTGTCATCAGGCAAGATAGATGGGTTTGAATAAATACATCTTTGAGCAACAAAATTCTACAAAATATGTATCAAGGAGAAAAAAAGAGAACATGGAGAATATGTCACTGACATAACTGCAAAGAGCTTATTAACAGAATTATTTAAATTGGTAGAACTGGGTCCTGTTCAGATCTAGATGTCACTCTGAGGAGTGAGCGCTACGTCCAGGGGGTTTACTCAGAAGCCATCGTCACAGCCGCAGGGAACCCGGAGTAGTCTGGAGGGAGCCTCAGATGAGCAGTGACTCAGCGTCTACACATTCGACTTACTTAATGAGCCCACATCTGTCCCTTCATATGTAAAATGGATGTAATTATATCTGCTTTGCAGGATTCTTATGAGGATAAATTAGAGGGCCCATCACTATAGTGAACATTCAAGAAAGGGGATTATTATTATTATCAGAGGGCAAAAACTTTTTGCACAGCATCGCTGGCAACTAAAGACATAGCATTTATGACAATTCGAAGGTAGCCTGCATGCCTATTGAAGTAGTAAAGAGACACCCCAATTCACAGAAAGGCTTGAACAAGAATATTCATGGCAGCTTAAGCCATGATTTCCAAATCCTGGAAAGAGCCCAGGTGTCCGTCAGTGGATAAACAAATCGTGGTCTATTCCTGCAGAGGAATGCTTACCAGCAATAGAAAGAAGGACTCACTGATACATGCCAGAACGTGGGTGCGTCACAAAATCATACTGCTGAATGAAAGAAGCCTTATATAAATGAGTTCATATTGTAGGATGCCATTTATGTGAGGTTCTGGAACTCTAGGAAGAAACTAATCTACAGTAGAACAAATCAAAATAGGGATTGCTTTTGGAGGGGGGAGTCGGGGAGTGACGGGGAAGGGGTGCGAGGGAAGTTTCAGGAGCGACGGGAATATTCTGTATGGTGATAAGCGTTCACAGGTGTTTCGTCAAAACTCAGCAAAAGCACACCTGTGCCTTTCGATCTGTGCGTTTCATTATATGTGAGATTTACCCCCAAAGGGGAAAACTATAAACGAATATTGAACTCTGGTTAATGACATGCAGGCAGACGGAAGAATTTGAGGGGGAGTGCACTGACGTGTGCAATTTACTTTAAAATATTTCAAAAGTAAGAATTCTTGGACGGCTGGACGGGTGGATGTGTGGTAAAGCCAGTGTAGAGGAATATTAAGGGTAGAATCTGAGCGGTGAGTGTTCACTGTAAAATTATTTCAAATTTTCTGCCTGTTTGAAATTTCTCATATCAAATTACTAGGACGAAAAGAGAATTAACATTTGTAGGACATCAGTAGCCAAACTTGTTAATTAGAATTGCCGAGTGACAAAACCAGGCTCAGAAGGACAGTGTTGTGAAGGTGGGCAGCCTGAGACGCTCGGCTTAGCATCTCTGAGCGGGCACAACCCGCCCTGCCTGCCTCGGCTTGTGCTCCCTGACCTGGGCAGCTGCTGTCCTAGACCTGGGAAGGTGACACAACACGGGAAGAAAAGAGAGCTGGAGGACCCGCGGTGGGAGCAAGACACATCTCCACTGTGAATGTTGGCTTTGAGTTCAGGACTTTTTAAAAATTATTTTAACGTTTATTTTCGAGAGAGCAGAGACAGAGTGTGAGCGGGGGGGGGGCAGAGAAAGAGGGAGACACAGAATCCGAAGCAGCCTCCAGGCTCCGAGCTGTCAGCACAGAGCCTGACGCAGGGCTCGAACTCACGGACTGCGGGATCATGACCTGAGCCGAAGTCGGTCGTTTAACTGACTGAGCGACACGGGCGCCCCTTTGAGTTCAGAATTTTATATATTTTTTTAATGTTTATTTATTTTTGAGACAGGAAGAGACAGCATGAATGGGGGAGGGTCAGAGAGAGAGGGAGACACAGAATCTGAAACACACTCCAGGCTCTGAGCTGTCAGCACAGAGCCTGACTCAGGGCTCGAACCCACGGACTGTGGGATCATGACCTGAGCCGAAGTCGGTTGTTTAACCGACTGAGCCACGCAGGCGCCCCTTTGAGTTCAGAATTTTTAAATACAGTAGCAAACTAGTGACTTAGGGACCGGGGCTCTGCCATCTCATCTCCGGTGTGTGGCCTCCGACAAGTCATGGCGGAAGAAGAAGGAAGAACATGGAACTCGGGGCCATGACTAGGTCTGGACGTGGCTTGAGTCACTTCCACTTGTCTCTGGTCAGCCAGAACGCAATCACTTGCACCCACCTTACTGCAAACAGGGCGAAGAAACCTGGTCTTGTGTGCAAAGGAGGAAGAGAGGTGTGAGCAACTAGCCAGTTTCTCCCACCCCCACCCTGATAGGCCACCCGCCCCAATCCTGGCACATCTAATCCTCTTCACCTCGTTTTTTGTTCCGATTTCCTTTTCCATAGTCCTATTTTTAGCACATTGTAGACTTTATTTTTATTACATTATCGTGAGTCCTCCCCCACAAGTATGTTGTGTTCACAACTCCAGAAGAGTAGCGGGCACGCGTACTTGCCAAGAGACGTCTCCCGGTGCATCCGGAGTGCCACTTGCTTCCCACGCCTTCTTTCTCCTGCCCCGCCCCCCCCCACCTGTCTGCCAACCGCCTGTGCATCCTTCAAACTTCAGCCACGTTCTTCCTCCTTGACGAAGCCCTCCGTGACCCTTCCGCCCTCCCGCAGAACTGATTGCGCCCTTCCTTGTGACACGGTCACTCTTGTGCCAATTTCTACTATACGTTTATCCCACTGGATCACAGTTGTGAATCTGTGGGTCTTCCCGATGTGACGGTGAGCTCCGTCAAGGACTGGCCATATTAAAGACTTTATGCTGCCAGTCGAATGAATGAATGAATGAATGAATGCTTGGATAGGCCAACATATCCTTCATAATTTGGACAGTCTTTAAAATGAGTGAAACTTGAATATGACCTGGGTGGTAGATAATAGTGTTAAATTTGTTAGATGTGGTAATAGCTTTGGAGGTGTGTAGAGTACAGTTAGGCATGCCAGAAATAAATCCTGAATTACTCACAGGTGGATTTATAAGATGTCTGAGATTTGCTGAACAATAAAATTAAAATTAAAAAATGTGTTAGAGGGGCGCCTGGGTGGCTCAGTCGGTTGAGCGTCCGACTTCAGCTCAGTTCATGATCTCGAGGTCCGTGAGTTCGAACCCCGTGCCGGGCTCTGTGCTGACCGCTCGGAGTCTGGAGCGTGTTTCGGATTCTCTGTCTCCCTCTCTCCCTGCCCCTCCCCTACTTGTGCGCACTCTCTCTCTCTCTCAAAAATAAACATTAAAAAAAAATTAAAAATGTGTTAGAGAAGGAGGATACGTGAAACAAGGTAGAAGAAGGCCAATAATGGTTGAAGCTGGGTGATGAGTATGTAGATACTCATTGTACCGTTCTACCTACTCCGTGTTTGAAGTTTCCTTAGTAAAAACTAAAAGCAAGTGAAGCAACGAAGCCATCGATACTACCTTGGATGCTGCCGAGCCTCAGCCCAGGTCCAGATGTGCCACGTCCCACCTTCCTGGCTCTGACAGTCGCCAGTTTAAGGACAAAGCAGATGTGCAGCGAGTAAGACCCTAGACCAGGAAAGCCCGGGTACACAACGTGTCCCCTTTCCCAGGCTGCGTGTCCGTGCCCACTGAGCAATGAGAGCCGATGTGCTCTTATGCAGAGGGGAATCGGCGACCCAAGGCTAACCTCTGAAGGTTGTCCTTCTAGAGTGTTGGGGCTGGTGAGGGGTCTTCCAATCCACTTAATTCAACTCTGTTCTGAAAGGAATCCATGAATCCAAGGTTGAGTGACATAAGAGCAGCAGCCACAGCTGAGTGAAAACCCTCGTCTGGGATCCCATGAACCAGCTTTTCTCCCCCTGGTCCCTGACCTGTTTGTGAAGAGTATCTATGCCGTATACACCTTTCGAACAGTTTCCCTTCTCTCCACCTGTCGGAGTAGGCCAGAAAATGGACTTGTATACGCTGGTTAGGTGGATAAATATTTGTGAAGTAAGTGAATGCGGCTCACGTATGCAATACAACTTACTTAACTTCATCAAATTAAAATTCCAGGGCGCCTGGGTGGCTCAGTCGGTTGAGCGTCCAACTTCGGCTCAGGTCATGATCTCACGCTTTGTGAGTTGGAGCCCCACGGTAGGCTGTATGCTGACAGCTCAGAGCCTGGAGCCTGTTCCCGATTCTGTGTCTCCCTCTCTCTCTCTGCCCCTTCCCACTCATGCTCTGTCTCTCTCTCAAAAATAAACATTAAAAAAATAATTGAAAAATTAGGAAAAAAAAGGTGTCCTGCATGGATTTTTAAAAATATTAATAATAAATATGGGAGCACCTGGGTGGCTCAGTTGGTTAGGCGTCCAACTTTGGCTCAGCTCATGATCTCGCAGTTCGTGGGTTTGAACCCCGCGTCGGGCTCTGTGCTGACGGCTCGGAGCCTGGAGCCCGCTTCGGATTCTGTGTCTCCCTCTCTCTCTGCCCCTCCCCCACTGGTTCTCTCTCTCTCTCTCTCTCTCTCTCTCTCTCTCTCTAAAAAATAGATAAACATTAAAAAAGAAGAAGTTCCTTGCTGACAGGGGCCATATTCCAACTCCCTGTTGGAAGGCAGTCCCCACTGGCTGACTCATCGATGGCATGATTCCACATTCACTTTCCAAGTCAAATGGCGCCAGTCGGAGGCCAGAGCCCAAAGTGCCTTAAATTCCTTTCACCTGCACCTCTGGCCAGCACAGCAGAGAGGAACCTGGAGAGAAGAAGGGGCTGGTGATCTCTCACTCCTCTCCTCCAGGGATGTCCTTCTGGGGGGGGGGGTGCCTCAAGCTCGACTCCTCGCCTGCTTCCTGATTAGCACCCCTCTATCCACCCTCTCTCCCCCCTGACACAGGAAGACACACACATGTGCACACACACTCACACCCGTGTACTGTGCCACTCTTGGCACATCTGTTTTACACACAAGAAACCTCAGCCCGAGCAGACTCGAAAGACCACATTTGGCTCCTAGAAAAGAATGATGTGAAATGAAGGACTAGTAAGGGCACGTTGCACACACAAAAATCTATGCACAAATGTCCGGAGAGCATTGTTCACAATGGCCACAACAGCGGCAGTAACCCAAGTTACCGATGAACGGATACCCAACATGGCGTCCACACAATGGAGTATTACTGGGCCATAACAAGCAATCAAGTACCAACACCTGCTACAACAGGGATGCACCTTGGAAACACGATGCTCAGTGAAGGAAGCTTGACACAAGAGGCCTCACACTGCACGGTCCCATTTGTATGAAATGTCCAGAAGAGGCCAGTCCACAGAGACAGAGAGTAGACAGTGGCCACCCAGTGAGGGAGGCTGTGGGGTTTCTTCTAGGGGTGATGAGCATGTTCTAAAATGAGCTGTGGCGGGGCGCCTGGGTAGCTTGGTCCGTTGAGTGACCGACTCTTGATTTCGGCTCAGGTCATGATCACAGGGTCGTGGGATCAAGCCCCACATCAGGCTTCACACCGGGCGTGGACCCCGCTTAAGATTCTCTCTGTCTCCAGGTGCCAGGGTGGCTCATTCAACTCTTGGTTTGGGCTCAGGTCATGATCTCACGGTCTGTGAGATAGAGCCCCATGGGGGGCTCTGTGCTGACGAGAACCTACTTGGGATTCTCTCTCTCCCTCTCTCTGCCCCTTCCCTGCTCCTCTCTCTCTCTCCAAGTAAGTAAGTAAATAAATAAATAAATAAAAAGATTCTCTCTCCCCCTCTGCACCTCTTCCCCACTCGTGCTCTCCGTCTCTCTCTCTCTCTCTCTAAAAAGATAAAAATAAAACAATTTTAAATGAACCGTGGTGTTGGTTGAGGTTGTTTGAATACAGCAGAAACCTTTGCATTGTGCACTTTCAATGGGTTAATTGCATAGTATGTGGATATATCGCAATCACGCTGTCCCCCAAATTAATAAACAGAAGCTAAACTGTCCTAGACTTCCAAGGAGACCGGACAGCCACCTGCAGCCTCCCTAGCACCTTTCTCTTTCAGAAGCCTCGGGAAATGTGGGAGGCTAAGATACATGAAACAGGCTCTCTTTAGACAGCCTGGCTGAGTGACCCCTAGAAGGCCCCGCGCAGGAAGCACATTGAACGCGGGCGCACAGAAGTGCCTGGCACAGGTGACAGGATCCGAGATGGGGGTGCCAGACGGACCCGGGCCCCAGTCTGACTCTGTCCCTCTCAGGAGATACAGGCAGGCCCCTTACGTCAGAGCCTCATCTGCTAAATGGAGAGAGAAGGTAATAGGGGCATGACGTGACTCAAATCACCTGCAGGCACCTTGCCTGTTCAGGAGGGTGGCTGCTACTACGGTAATTACGGTACCGCCCGACGGGACGATCTGGACTGTGGCAACCAGGCTGCCCAGAGGGAAGCATTCGTAGATTCTTTCAAGTCTTGCAGTTGAGTGTTCCCAGCACCCACCGGGGGAGACGTTCCAGGGCTCAGCCCCCCCCCCCCCAAGGGGAGCAGGGTCTGCTTTGGTCTTCTGTGAAGCCCCAGGGCGGTAGAGGCCAGCTGGCCGATTTGCACAAGGCATCAGCCTGTCACGCACGGGGCACCAATCGTCACTTCACTCGAGGGGCCTCGCCTCCCACCTTTCCCTGCGTTATCTCCCGTGTTTAATCATCAAGGGTGCTCCGAGCTTATATTGAATGCGAAGCGAAGCGCTGGTGCAGAGGGAGAAGTTGAGTCCCTAGGCTCGAGGAGCTCAGAGCAATTCTGTGTGAGGTAGGCGGGGTTGTTACAAGTCCATTTTACAGATGAAGAAACTGAGGCCAAGAGAGGCTAAAGGACGCCTGCCCAAGGTCTCAGAGCTATTTTAGGTCCTAGCAGTGTTGAGACGAAAGCCTAAGGGTCCTAAACGCCAGCCTCAGGTTACCTTCCAGTGGCCCTGGGTTCTCGCTCTGACACCAGAGGGAAGGTTGAAGACTGTGGCCCCGCCGGCCCCACAAATAATCACACACACTGAGGACACTCATCAGGACTTGCCACGTAATTCCCAGGGGCCGGTGCAACACGAAAACGCAAGAGCCTTTGTCGAACAATCGCTAAGAATTTCAAGACGGCGACCGTCGAGCATTAAACCAAACTCAGGGCTCTTCTATGTGAGGGTCGCTGTGTGACTGCCCAGGTCACCCTCTCCTGAAGCCAGCCCTAGACCCTGTCACACAAACGCCCAGACGCGCTGAGCGGACATCTCTGAGCACCCCTTCTCTCTGGCTCCAACAAGAAGAGAAGTCTGCTGGGCTGTGAGCTTTGCTCTGACCCCAAGAACCAAGCCACCAGCCCTGTGGCCGTGTATCTCTCTCCTTCAGCATTTCCCACTTTGCAGATTTGCAATCTCTTGGCTGACCCGGCAGCTGCCTTCTTTACAGGAGAAACCCAGTCTCCCTTGCCAAGGTTCAAGCCAGTGATAGGCAGATCCATTAACACTCCCCCCGGGCACTGACAGGGGAAATATCTCCTCAAAGCTGCAGTGTTTCTGGCCGTTAGACCTTCATTTGTCTTACGCAACCCTTTTCTCCCCCAGTACTAGTGCTCGTAGCTGTCTTGCAGAAAATAAGACACGGCACACAACGAGCTGATCTCTTTTTTTTTTTTTAACGTTTATTTATTTTTGAGACAGAGAGAGACAGAGCATGAACAGGGGAGGGTCAGAGAGAGGGAGACACAGAATCTGAAACAGGCTCCAGGCTCCGAGCAGTCAGCACAGAGCCCGACGCGGGGCTCGAACTCACGGACCGCGAGATCATGACCTGAGCCGAAGTCGGCCGCTTAACTGACTGAGCCACCCAGGGGCCCCGAGCTGATCTCTCTTTTTATCCACCAACCAAATCTCGTTTTGTCCAAACCATAGGTGCGTAGGACCTGCCGACGAGCCAGAAGTTCCTAGAATTTCAGGAAGCAGAAAGTTAATTTTATATTCATCAGGCATCAGAGGCAGAGCCGTATGAACTGATCAATGGATACGCTGTGGGCCTCGATCAAGTCGTGTTCCCTCTGTTACGGTCTGCACTGTGTCCCCTAATGAAGATATGTCGATGTCCTCACCCCCAGGACTTCAGAATTGATCTTATTTGGAAATAGGGTTGCTGCAGATAGAATTAAGACAAGGTCGCACTGACGTAGAGTGGCCCTGAATCCTCTATGGCTGTTGTCCCATAAATCGAAGAGAAGAGACAAAGACACGCACACGGGGGACACGCCATCTGACGACGCAGGTGCAGACTGGAGCGATGTGTCTACAGGCCACGGAACGCCAAGGTTTGCCAGAAAACCACCAGAAGCCCGGACACAGGCACGGAGCAGACCACCCCCTCCCGGCTCTCAGGAGGAACCCATCCTGCCCACATTCAGACTTCTCACCTCCAGAACCATGGGAGAACAAATTGCTGGTGTTTCCAGCCACCCAGTCTGCGTACTTTGTTTTTTGTTTTCTTTTTTCGGTCTGTGTCCTTTGTTACAGACGCCTAGCAAACCAACATATCCTCTGTCTGGAACATAATACGGGCATCGGACAGGCGTTCTCTGACGTCCCTCCCGCGTCTGTGTTTCCGTTAGGCCGCCCTTGACCACTTTCCCGTCTTAACCCCAGAAAGAAAATGCTCACTCAAGTCACACCCGCTTCTTTCTTCGTTCAGGGAGATTTCCGGACCCTGGAAACCTGGGGCAATGTTCTCTGAAGGTGTGTGCAGATGTGACCAATGGCCTGCAGGATCCAGGGAGAAGCTGTGGCCCTCTCGGAGCCTCACGGGCCGGAAGTCAGAGCCACAAACCGGCAGTGCCTCTTTGCCGGTGTGTACATATATACGTACACATATGCACATACCAGAGTGTGCACAAATACATACATGTACATGTCAATGAGGATTTACACACATGTATGCATACACACCAACACACATACATGGGTAAGTGTGTGTGTGTATGTGTGTATTTTAGATCTGTATACTGGTTCTTCACCTTTCCGCATGCTGGTATATGTGTGTGTGTACTAGTAAGCATATGTGCACATACATCTATTCATACTGGTATATATATAGATACATATTGGTATGTGTACATGTATATACTGGTATGTTTGTGTGTGTGTGTGTGTGTGTGTGTGAAGACATATTTCCCGGTATGATGATGTACGTGTGTGTGTACACATATGTGTGGGTTTACTGGTACACACATGCACACACACTCAGAATGCTTTTAGGTGGCCCACACAGCCCGTAGTGCCCAGTCCCCACCCCTCCCTTTCGCCCCACATTCAGTCCCTTCTCGGAGCTTAATTTGCATTTAGGGGTGAGCCTGACCCAGCAGCACCACCTCTTGGTCGCTTTGTATTTCTGGCCAAAGGCCACCAGCACCGTGATGGGAAAAGAATCCAAGGGGAGACCCCAGGGGGATGTCAGGATCACAGGTTCTCAGATGACCCGTCTGCAATTCTAGACATGGACTCAAAAGGGCCGGAAGTGAAGTCAGTGAATCCAAGGGGTAGGGGGAGGCTGAACCCCAGAAGAGTCTGGGTGACCCGGGCAGAGAGGGCATATCTAACTGCAGAAGGCAGGGCGAGGGCTTGCTGGTGCTGACCTTGAACTTTTGCGGCCTGAGGGGTGAGCCGGCCCCAAGCTCCCGCTCAGCCCTAAGGCTGACCGTGGCCGTGCCTCTGAACTGGACAATAGCCCAGGGTGCAGGAGAGTCTCCCTTACAGGGTCAGGGGGTGGAGAAGAGGTAATCTAGGGGGAGGGGAGGCTCCAGTGGGTCCCAGGGCCAGGGTGTTCAGGGTTCAGGGGAGTGAGTTGGCCCCTGGTGGACCGTGGAGTGGAGGAGAACTTTAGAAGAACCGAGCCAGGAAACCAGGCCCTTAGGACATGAAGAACGTCTCCCACGATGGCTTACTGGAACACGGCGGGCGGATCACGGGGGCACAGCTGGAGAGGAGCCAGGGCCTCCACCAACCCCGGCCAGATGAGCCCTGGGGCAGCACACATGGGCGGTCACTGAGTGAGCAAGTCCCCACCGCCGGCCACCTGTCCCCAGTGTGACCAGCTGATGGCGAACAAAGTCCTTCCTCACTGCAAGCAGGTACCTGCTTTCTCACAGTGTTCTGTTCCGCCTTTGGGGTCCTCCCAGGTGAGCCCACTCCTCTCCCGGAAGACAAGCTCCATCTATCCGAGCACAACCGGCATCTGCTTGGAGCTGAGTCCGCCTGGCGTTCTGCGTCCTCTTCCCAGACAGGCTGCTGGGAGTCCCAGACCGGAGACCCGAGCCTCCCCGCTCCCCAGCTCTGGGTCTCAACCCCCATCTGCAAAGTAAAGAGGTTAGAGGGGATGATGCTTTCACAGAGCTTTCACATTCCACTGCTCTCTGAAACTCAAAAGCCATCTAGCTAAGACACTGCTAACCTGGAAGAGGTCGATAAATAAGTATGTGATCTAAACACGTAAACATGTAGATAGGAATAGAATATAGATGTACACAACACACACACACACACACACGCACAGGCACACGCACACATATATAGCCACACATATACATGCCTATGTTTCACTGAGAAGATCTGGAAGCAGTGATCCCCTCAAGAGCAATGAATACAGCTAAAACCCAGATATTTAAATTCTATTCTCCACTCAAGGGAACTGGGGCCCCTTGGAGAACTGGCTGATTCCAGGGCTGGGGCAGGGAAACTATAAACTGAGCTTTGGGGCTCCCGGGTGGCTCAGTCGGTTGAGCCTCCGACTTCAGCCAGGTCACGATCTCGCGTGATCTCCCGTGATCTCGCGTGAGTTCGAGCCCCGCGTCGGGCTCTGGGCTGATGGCTCGGAGCCTGGAGCCTGTTTCCGATTCTGTGTCACCCTCTCTCTCTGCCCCTCCCCCGTTCATGCTCTGTCTCTCTCTGTCTCTCTCTGTCTCAAAACTAAATAAATGTCAAAAAGTTTTAAAAAATAAATAAATAAAAAATAAAATAAAATAAAAAAATAAACTGAGCTTTGGTATCCTATTATACCAGAGAGCAAGGGGGCACTCAGAGAACGAGGGGACATGTCAAAAGGACACAGAAGCCACCAAGGGGCTCTCCATTGGCCAAATCTGACCCAATTTGAGCACCAGATCTACTATAACCCACGAGGCCACGCTGATATGGATGAATAAATGGCAAGCCTGACGAGGACTGGGGCTAGTCACACAGTTTCAACATACCACCCCACAAAGTAGTTATTACCTGCAGAGGGAAACAGACGAACTCTGCGGACAAAAAGCCTAGCAGAATCTATTTAACCAAACGATCAAAGTGAGCTTCCTATTAATGGGGCGAACTGAAGTCATGAGCCACCTTAAGTAGCACTTGTGGGCTATTCCTGCCAAGACATTTAACCTGAACCTAATCCCCAGGGAACAGCAGACGCACCCACACGGCGTCGACAAAATCACTGGCCCATAATCGCCAAAAGTGTCAGAGTCAAGAACAACCAGCTGCTAATCCCCACAAGTCAAGGTCGTGAAAGGCAAGACCGAGGAACTGTTCCAGACTGAGGGAGACTAAGGACACGAGACAACCAAATGCCGCCTGCAAATCTGAGCTGGATCCGTTTACTATGAAGGAACGCCTGGGACAGCCGGCCCGACCTCAGTTGCTGTGCAGCGTCCTGCTTAACTGCTGACTGGGAGCGACGGTGGTGTGACGGCCGAACAGGAGAACGTCCTTACCTGTAGGAAATACACCAGAGTCGTCAGGGCCGATGGAGCATCAGGTCCACAACTGACCCTCAAGTGGTTCCAGGAGAAAAATATGTAATTTGTGCTAAAAGTTTTCGGTAAATTTGAGATTTTAATTAAAAAAAAAAAAAAAAAAAGCATTACGTGCACACCTACCAAACTCTGGCAAATTCCTGAAAAGACAGACGAGAGCAAGATTCTCTTCCTTCCAAGGAGGCAGTCTAACCAGGAAAAAAAATCTTTAATGGCGTGCACCCAGCACACGAATCTGGCCCAGGAAGTGAGCTTCCCTGGCCCCACCCATGCCTTTCCTCAAACGCTGACAGGACAGACTTCCGGAAGACAGGAGACTGGCATACCTGGCAGCCAGGCCTGAAGGGCATTGCCACTTAGGGTGAATTTGCTTTTATGAGCATTCGCTG
Organism: Herpailurus yagouaroundi; assembly: GCF_014898765.1. NCBI lineage: Eukaryota > Metazoa > Chordata > Mammalia > Carnivora > Felidae > Herpailurus > Herpailurus yagouaroundi. The sequence goes on from NW_024412419.1 coordinate 6,724,936, forward strand.
TGTGGGTGGAGCTTGGAGGCAAGTGGACCAGGCATGGAATCTTGGCTCGCATGGGCTGTGTGACCTTCTGCAAGTCGCTTGACCTCTCTGGGCCTCAGCTTTCTGTTGTGTAAAATAAGGACAATAATGGCTACCTTGCCAAGATGTGGTGCAGATTAGAGAGAATTATGCCGAATGCCTGGTACAGTGATGATTTCCTGATTGGACTTGTGGCAGGCCCAGAATCCCCTGGGAATCTTTCTTTCTCCAAATACAGCTTTCCACAACCCACTCCTGGCGATTCTGATCAAGCTCGCCCGTCTGGTTTCGGTGTTACCTATTTCCCTTCTCCCACATTACACTTAGACCAGACCAAACTACCTACAGTTTCCTAAATGCAGCATGGTTCTTCTTACTACCAGGTCTTTGTACACATGGCTCACCCATCCAGAACACCCTTTTCCTTTGCCTGATTGGAAAACTCCTACTCATCCCTCAAAACCTGCTGAAATGTTATCCTCATTTGCGAAGCCTTTCCTCACTCCCACTCCCCAGGACTCCCTTCTCGGTCTGACCAACTGTTCCTACATCAATGGAAAGTATCATTACATTTTCTTTCGTGAATCTCTATTATGTACTTTACTTTTCGCATAAAGTGTGTCTTTTATTTTTTTATTTTTTTTTACGTTTATTTATTTTTGAGACAGAGAGAGACAGAGCATGAACGAGGGAGGGGCAGAGAGAGAGGGAGACACAGAATCGGAAGCAGGCTCCAGGCTCTGAGCCAACAGCCCCGAGCCCCATGCGGGGCTCGAACTCACGGACCGCGAGATCGTGACCTGAGCCGAAGTCGGACGCTTGACCGACTGAGCCACCCAGGCGCCCCTAAAGTGTGTCTTTTAAACACAACCACACCAGGGACTAGTCATTAGCCCCATTTTCCTGTTTAGATACGAAAAAGCTGAGCCTCAAAAAGCTTAGGTAGCTTGCTCCAGGTCCCACAGCTGGCAAGGGACAGAGCCCGACTCAGACTCCAAGAGTCTCTACCTCTTGTCCTGTCTTGGATCTGTCTCCTTCCACAGGGTGTGAGCTCTGGGATGTCAGGGACCGTGTCTCCCGTTCATCTCTGGTCCTCATCAGCCAGCATAACTCCTGATACACAACAGTAGGGATCCATAGACGTTCGTCCCTATCTTCCAGGTCTACACCTCTTTCCATCACACCAGGTTTTCTCTGGGCTGGGTGAGACGCAGCTAAGAGTGTCTGAGACTGAGAAAACCGGGCGCCTCTCAGCAGGAACTTAAGGAAGGAGCACCTGCTCGTACAAGGAAAGCGTCGACCTCGCTTGGGTGCAGTTCTTGTTTTCACCAGCAGATGGCGCTGCCGCGCCATTCAGACGCCACCTCAGCCTGCAAGGCGCCGTTGGAGGGGTTTCCACTGGGCACCTGTCTGAAGCTGTGATCGCCAGACTCTGTAAAATTCAGACTTCATGGATGAAAGAATTAATGCGCAGACGACAGAGTAAAAATACATAGAGCATGAAACATACTGAGGCACTTCCCTTCTGCTTAGGGAAAAAAGATCCTCCCTAGTGGAGGAGGAGTTGACTTGTCAAGACTCTAGGAAAACTCAGCGTGGCTATGCTCTCCGTTTGGAAAAAAAGGTGCCAGAAGTCTACCAGGTGGCCAGCAACAACTGAGCTGCACACGGATGTCCCCTCTGCACCAGGCCCTGTGCTGGGGTGACCCAGACCCCCCAGGGTCTGACTGCACGGCAGGGCCTCCTCAGAACAAACTCTAGTAATACCATTGAGTGTTGTTGACATATCATACAAGTATATTTACATTTGGTGCTCACGTTTGGTGCCCATGGCCCAACAAAGCATTCCAGATGCAAACTGCTCTCTGGAAAGTGTAACTTAGGGACCGCTAGTTGGCATCCCTGGGCTGGTCATTTGGGGATTTACAAGCAGGACCGGAAGGTGCAGGTCTGAGAGCTGAGACAGGTGCAGGGCGGGCTGCGGGCAGCATGGTGCCTATAAGGGGAGCCCGGGCTCTCTTCCTCTCACAGAAGCTTCTCTTCCGTGGGCCAGAGCAAAGCTGTCCGCCTGCATCTGGTGTTCCATCCCGGGCCTCTTCCTTCTCTCCCCCTGTGCCCCGTCCTTGGAAATCCCATCCAAGTCCGTGGCGTTTAGCATCTATCCGAGATGCCTCCAAGACACCGTAATGGGATGTACACACATAAATAAATGCACGGTGTTGTGATCACACAAATCTTCATGTGTCATAAAATTGCACGGCACTATGCACACACACTATATGCAGATACTCGCTGGAGAAACCTGAATAAACACTGTAGGTTCTACCTTCCTGGCCTTGACCTTGTGCTACAGCTCTCCAACATATTACCCCTGAGCGGAACTGGATCAGGGCTACATAGGACCTAATTGTACTTTTGTCGCAACTTCCTGCGAATCTGTAATTATTTCAAATGCTTCTAATTAAAAAAAAAAAAAAGATGTCTGTTAGCCTATACCTTCACCTGAGCCCACACTTCTGTCCCATTCTCCAGGCTCATGGGTCCAATGACCTTTCCCTCTTCCAGATTCCCCAGCTTTCCTCAAACCAGCATGGCCGAGGGACCCCCTCCCCCAGCCCCACCCCACGAACTCCAGGCCAGAAACCCGAAGCGGTCCTCACCTCCTCTTTCTCCCTTGCCCCAAAAGGGTCCGGATGTGCAGGTTTTCGGCTCCAGATGTGTCTCCAGCCTGCAGCCTCGATGCACCTTTTTGTTCGTTTATTTATTTTACAATGTTGATTTACTTATTTTTGAGAGAGGGGGCAGAGAGGGCGGGAGATAGAATCTCCACACGTGTCAGCACAGAGCCTGACACGGGGCTCGAACCCACGAACCGTGAGATCCTGACCTGAGCCTAGGAGTCGGACGCTCAACCGACTGAGCCAACCGGGCGCCCCCGACCATGAGCCTTTTGAAACATAGACGCCGTCCAATCCTCTTGGCTCCCAGGCGTTGTACATGCTCAGGTTTTGCTTTAAAGTCCGAAGATATGGTAGACATAGAGAATTAATTGAGGAAGTAACAGAACTCCTCGACCCGACCCTAGTCAGGCTCCCGGAGCCTCCAGGCCTCGACCGGGGTGTCCTTGCTTGTCAGGCCTGCACCACCCAGTCGTAGAAAGAATCCTGTTAAGTCACTTTCAGACCCCCCACCCTCTGGTCACCCTCGACATCCGAGCAGGGTCCTCACCCCCCGCCCCCACCCCCACCCCAGGTGATGTCTGAGCCCCCGGCCTGCCTCCAGCAAGAATCCTGCTGGGTCAGGTGAACCAGAATCCAGCCTACCCGCCCCTCCCTGTTTCCTCTTAGCAACCCTCCGTCCACCGCCACCTCCCCCAACTCTGGATATACACGTCCACTTGTCCACTTGTCCGGCGGACAAGTTTCAGGATTGAACCCAGTTCTGCCCCAAGGTCCCTTTCCCCCTCTTGCCCTAGTTCCTGATCAACATCTATTTTGCCAGTGCAGCTGCTGCTCAGCTCTGGGTCTTTGACAGCCTTCGAAGAAAAATTCACTTCTTTCACTGAACGAGGCTTCAGGACCAAAGGGCAGACACAAAGGGCTAGAAAAGGGTCTAATCTGTCAAACCACGTGGCAGAACCTGAGCTTCCAGTTCCCAGAACCCGGTGGAGCTTCAGAAAAACTTGGCGGAAATCATGCTTCACGGGTTAAACAAGACGGCACAGGTGCGTGTTCCATCCGGGACAGGCCGGCCTGAGACCCAGGCGATCCCCACGGGGAGAGCGTCCGGCGTGTTCTCTCCCTCCTTCATCAGGGCCCCAGCAACCGTCCTCCCCCACTTGGCTCTGTTTTCTGCAATCTGGGATTTTTCTTAACTTGCCCCCTAAGCCTCTCAGAGATCAGACCGTAGAACAGAAGTGTGTGGGCTTTGGAGACAGTTTGATTCCTAGCCGCACCGGCACTAGGATCCACAAATGGCCTCTGACAAGTCATGTGACCTCTCCCCGCCTCCATTTCCTCCTTTGTACATGGGTCTCACCGTGCCCAGGAGATCTGTGGGGGGAAAGTGAGAAGAGCCATCTGGATGGAGGAGAAATGCTTTAGTTTAAGGGCATGAGCTCCAAGATTCCTGCCTGTGAATCTGTGTGACCTTGGGCAGGTTACATAACCTCATGTGCCGTGGTTTTCTCATCCATAAAATAGGTGCGATTCTATGCAAAACAGCTGTGAATTGAGTCCATCTTTTGCCAAGCGCTCAGCACAGCGCCTAGCGCTAGCCTGTGAGGAGCTCTGTCTAAATGTTTTGATAGTAACACAAGCATTGGTCGTGGTCGTTTCAGGAAAGGTCTGGAAAGCAGAGTGGAGACCGGATGGGAGCGGCTACAGAAAGCTGAGCTGTGGCCAGCCCGGGGCATGGACTGGGGACTGGTGCCAGCTGGGAGGAGATCGGGGCTGCTGGAGGTGGACAGCAGGGAGGGGGTGGTGCGGCGATGAGGGCGTGTTCCACCTGTTCCAAGTTCAGCTGCTTCCCAGGCCACGCCAAGGCTGAGGGGGCGGGGAGGGGCACCTCATTGCTCAGATCAGGAAACGGGCTGAGAAAATCTCAGTCTGAGTGCTGAGGGCAAGTCCAGAGTCTTCCCCGACCCTAGATCAGTGCTCTTTCTCCTTCCCACCTTCCTCCCTAGCAGAACAGCGAAGAAATGGGCAGAGACAGAAATGATTTCCAGACTTCAAGCCTGGGGAGCTGGGTGCCTCACTTCCAGAAGCTGGGAGGAAGGGGTGGGCTTGTGACCTGATAAACCTTCCAGAACTCGTCCACCACATCCCACATCCCTGCCAGGACTCCTGGCCCTAGGCCCCCTCTGTCCCTCCTCCCCTGTCTCTCCTGCCCACTCCCCTGCCCCTCATGCGCACCCCCCTGCTCTCCCCTGTGTCCCACCTGCCCTGCCCCTCCTGTTCCAGCACCCCTGTGTCTCCTGTCCAACCCCTGCCCCCTGTGTCCCACCTGCCATGCCCCTCCTGACCACCCCCCTACCGCCCTGTGTGCTAGCTGCCCTGCCCCTCCTGACCACCCCCTGCCCCCCTGTGTGCTACCTGCCCTGCCCCTCCTGTCCACACGCCTTCCCCGTGTCCCTCCTCCCCTGTCTCTCCTGTCCAACCCCTGCCCACTGTGTCCCACCTGCCATGCCCCTCCTGACCACCCCCCGCCCCCCCTGTGTGCTACCTGCCCTGCCCCTCCTGCCCACCCCCCTGCCCCCACCTCCACTGCCCCTCCTGCCCACTCCCTGCTCTCCCCTGGGTCCCATCTGCCCTGTGCCCCCCTGGCAGCACCTGTGCTCACTGACTCTGCTCCCCAGAACCCCTGACCCCTCTTCAGGCCCCAGCAGTCTAGTTCTGCGCCCCCTCCTCACTGAAGATCCTAAAATGGGAAGACCGTCTCCATGCTCACCCAGCCTGCATCCTGGCAGCGTCTGGTTTCCCGTCCTCTTCCTAGAGATTCGTCCCGGGCCCCAAGGCAGGATTCTCTCCCCACACTCATGCTGTCTTGTTCTCCTCTGTGAACTCCCCTGCAATCAGCTTCTAAAAGGTAGGTGGCCCTCAGGGTCTGGTCTTTTGTCCTTTCCCAGCTCCACTCCTCTGGCCTGACCCAGGAGTGGGGTGGGGACGGGAGCGGGTGGGGGTGGGGGTAAGGCTTAGGAGCTCTGATCTCCAGGTCCCTGCTGTCTGGTCTACCAGGAGGACAATTTCTTGTTCACCCACAGGCCCCGGGTCCACGGTCGCCTTTTCCAGAGACCTTCTGACCTTCCCAGGCAGCTGGTGGCTCCCTCGGCCCTGACGCCTGACTTTGCCGCCGTGGGTAGGCTCTTCCCTCACTCGATCGCGCAGGACACGAAGGGCCCAGCTCCTGTCTCTCGCACTTGTTTCCCAGCACCCATCGGGCCCTGGCACACGGAAGCACAAGTAAGTGTTCAAAAACAGTAAAAATTTGCAAAGCGCTTCACACGCCAGGCATCGTGCTGAGCCCTTCACAGTCACCATTGCAACTTGGCACCCTGCGCGGTTGGAACTTCACTATCCGCCTTGTGCAGGTGAAGAGATCTGAGGCTTGAAATGAGACGAGGGGTCTGAGACCACACAGCCGGTGAACAGCAGTCGATGACTAGAGCGAACATGCACGTGCTTGAGACGCTCCCGGTCGTGCCGGGCACAGTTGCCGCCCAGAGCGCTCTTGCCCCGTGCAAAACGAGTACAAATGGTGCAAAATGAATACAAATTAGCCAGCTATTCTCCATGGATGCCGGTGCCCACGGTTGATGTGAGTTTCGGTAGCCGGGGCAGGGGGCGGGGGGGGGGCGGGGTCGAGTTGGCGTCGAGGACATCCCACGCATTTCTGAAGCTGCCCGCACCCCAGGCCGGACCGGCTTTCAAGGACGGAGATGTGCAGAGACGCTGAACTCGCCGGGAATGACGGCTGCCACCCTCCCTTCTAGCAGCGGGACGGGAGGGAGCAGCCGGGGAGGGGAAGCCTGGGACCCCCCGCCACCCCTTGTTCACTGCTCCTGCAGCTCTGCTGAGGGCTTGACTGGAAACAGAGGGGGTTCCCTGGGTGCTTGGCTGTGATTGTCGAGAACCCACCGAGCTAAGCCCCTCCTCGGGAAGAACATCCTGGGCCAGGTTCTGCCTGTAAAGAGAGGTGACGCTGATGGGGCACAGCGCCCAGGGCCACTTGCCCATCTCTAGGGCAGTCCCACTGGACGTTGAGGGGACTCTGGTGACAGCCTACTAGCTCTTGGTCTTGTCAGGGGCTGGACAGAGTGTACCCAACCCCCGTCACTGCCCCACCCCTGCCCTCCAGTACAACCCCATCCTTAGGTGACCCACGGCAGGAGGAGGACGGGGGGTGGGGGGGGATTCAGCTTGGGTCAACTAGTGATTGGGGGTCATAAACTTGACCTCTCTGGATCCGGAGCGGAGTAGGTAAAAATCCCAATGACTGGCAGGCATTCTAATCCTGGTTTCCTGCTTACAGACTGTGTGATTGAGGGCAATCGAATTCACATCCCTGCGCTCAACTTTTCTCATCCGTGGAATGGGAACAGGAGCGCCCACTTCATGGAGGCTGGAGCAGGCAGCAGCGGGCTCACCCACCTGGAGCCCCGAAACTACGGCTGGCACGTGGGGACAGGCCGTGGGTGTGGACGGCCAGTTCGCGGGTTTGGGTGGGGAAATGGCCAAGCCAGTCAAAGGAAGGGGCCCACACATTTGTCTGTTCAGCAGACAAGTATCCAGAGCCCCAAGGTCAGGCAGCGGCCAAGGCTGTGCCAAAAATGGCCCTGCTCTCACGGAGCGTATACTCTAGTGTGCAGATTGGATGTGTGGGGAGGGGATGCTGAATCGAGAAAGTTTTAAACAATGAATGTTCTGTGCTCTCAAGGAGAGGAGCCCAGCCCGCAGTGAGAACCCCACTCAGGATCCGTGAGGAGGGGGTGAGCTGGGCTCAGCATTTCTACCTCTGCAGTGCTCTGAGCCTCGTCTCTCTGAAATCTAGTTTATGGCTAAGGAAACGGTGGCTCAGAGAGGTTGAGCAACTTAGCCAGGATCACACAGCCAGCTGGGGACAGAGTTGCGAAGGTCATTTCCAGGCTCAACTGAATGGTCAGCTGTGCTGACCTCGAGTGTGGCTCTAGGAGGCCTCCCCCCAAGAGACAGATTCCAGTGGCCTCTGAGGCAAACTGTTTTCTGTCCCATAGCAGCTGGCCCCGGCTGTGGCCCTGGCAGCCCCTGGGAGGGACCACGGGGAGGGCCACGTTGTCCAGATCCAGAGAAGTGCCAGCGATGGGCTCTGTCACTCAGCCTAGAGACGGATGTGCCTTCAGGTCCCCAGGCTGAGAGGAGGGCTCCTGGAGGATCCAGAAAAGGAGGAAAAGCCATCAGCTTGCGTGGACCACCTGTGCCCCAATGCTGTCTGGAAAAAAGATGCAGAAATCAAGAGGGGGCAAACTGCAGAGAGAAAACCATCTTCACAGCGGGTTTGAGGGCACGATATTCAGAACGGATCATTCCCTTTGGTCATCCCAAGTCATTCGAGAAAATTCTACCATAAATGGCTAGCTTTGGGGTGCCTTTCATCTACTGCTCATGCATTGAATATCACAGGGCAGTGACCAGGCACAGGCACCGGGGGAGCCCCCACGGGATGGCTCCAGATGCTCCCCGACTCCCGAGGACTGACTCCACAGGCTGGACAGAGAAAGGCAAGAAGGAGGCTCCCCACCAGCACCGTCGTCCTAAAGGCCCTATCGGAACACCGGCGCATGTCTAATGGCTAACAGCTCAGCTGCTTTAACTCACTTTTAGTACACATGAGCGTTCTCTGAGCCAAGTCTCGCTGACCAGTATAGTGACATTTGTCCTGGCATGATCTGAACCCCAAACCCTCAGTACGAATTTGGTGTCTCCTTTCCAAGAGGCGGGAACGTTAACGACAGCCTGTAGGGAAGATCTCTCACAGATGGCCCGACCTCTCCTTTTCCCTTTTCAACTCAGCCCCAAGATGCAATGATTATAGGCAGATGTTTGCTGAATCCCTGGGCATTCTGTTCTGCAGGAGCATTTATATATATTACAGAAAGATACCCTGCATTTAACCCACGTGCAGAAGAGCCTCAGAGGTGTTGGGTATGCTCGCTTAAGTGCACCTGAGAGTCAGACCGAGGACTTTTCTGCCCCGGAAGCCCAGGCTCTTTCCCCTGCCCAAGGTTTTCAGGAAGCCGCCCTGGGCCCGGCTCGGCAGGCAGGCACCTTAAAAGCCGCCCGTGGTCTCCAGGGACAGTGGCTCTCTCCCCTCCTCCTGGGGCTTTTGCAATTTTATGACTCCATCATCATCGATAAGAGTGTGTTTTAATGAATGGACTTTAGACAGCAATTCATCAATTAGTTAAAAATTGCATCTGATCGATTTTCCCATGAGCTTTGGACACTAGCTGTTCTCTTATGGATACCAGTCTCCATCTTGCTGGCTTTTGTCATGCCTGTGGCCAGAGCACAATAAATCTATTTAAGACGAGGGAGAACAGATAACTTCTACTTCATTAAATCATGCTCCTTTTATAGGTCCTTTTTCTTAAATGCTTTAAAATTTAAAAACGAAAGAATTTCATTCAAATAGCATCCAATTGTACAATGCCTCATTGTTACAAAGGGGCAGGGTGGGGGCATAGGGAGTGTTCCAAATATGATGGGTCAGATGTGGGACAGGAATGCCTGGATGGAAGTAAACCGACAGGCAGAATGCAGCTGGATCCCGAGGGCTAACAGTGACATAAAATTCCCACCTTTATGGCGGCATCACGTGTGGCCAGTGGCCAGTGGCCAGGGCCAAGGATCAGTGGCGTTCTGGAAAGGTAAGCAGCGCTTTGCAGCATGAATATGGTTCTGGCTGTATGACGTCTGAGTCTGGTTCACCAGTCCTTCTGGAGAGTCTGTGAGTTTATCCAAGAGCCTTCCAATAAAGTTCTGTTCTACCTGAATTAGCTAGAGTCGGGTTCTGTTTGCTTGAAACTAAGAACTTGATCAGAGCTAGAATCCAAAGAAGAGTAAGAAAAAATGTAGTTGAAAAGAATGAAATCTTGCCATTTGCAACGACGTGGAGGGAACTAGAGGGTGTTATGCTAAGTGAAATTAGTCAAAGACAAATATCATATGACTCCGCTCATATGAGGAATTTAAGATAGTGAGCAGATGAACATAAGGGAAGGGAAGCAAAAATAATATAAAAACAGAGAGGGGGACAAAACATAAGAGACTCTTAAATATAGAGAACAAACAGAGGATTACAGGAGGGGTTGTGGGAGGGGGGGATGGTCTAGATGGGTAAGGGGCGTTAAGGAATCTACTCCTGAAATCATTGTTGCACCAGATGCTAACTAACTCGGATGTAAATTAAACAATGAATAAATCAGAAAAGAAAAGAAAAAAGAAAAATGTAGTTGACACATCACAGCACTACTGGGCCAAAGAGCAAAGCGTAAACGAGCCGAGCCACACAGCTCCCTCTGAGATACTCTGGCAGCCTTAGTGGCTTATCATATAAACTGGAGTCACTAGGTCACTAGAAAGGGCAGCAGAACCTCCTAGAAGGTTCAGATTCTTGGGCCTTGCCCCAGACCATCCGCCCCACAGTCTTCAGGTTTTGTGCCTGTATTCCTGCCTTTTGAACAAACCCTCCTGGCCATCCGTGCTTGTGCAAGCTACAGCCTGACACCCATCGCCGGACCCAATGGTGACTTTCAATCCCCAGGTGAGGGGCGCCTGGGTGGCCCGGTCAGTTCAGCATCCGACTACCGATTTCAGCTCAGGTCATGATCTGGAGGGTTCATGAGTTCAAGCCCTGCATCGGGCTCTGTGCTGACAGCGCAGAGCCTGCTTGGGATCATCTTTTCCCCTTCTCTCTCCCCTGCTCATGCTCTCTCTCTCAGAATAAATAAACACACACACATACATACATACATACAAGTCCCCAGGTGAGCCTTACGGATTAGTTGCAGGTGAAGAGCTCTTACACTGGGAAGGAACTGAAGCCCACCAAAGACACACGGAAGGGATCTGCCCGTAGTCCAATCAACTTAGCGGGGGGCAGGCATGGAGAACAGAGGACTCTAGAAGAAAAGAGCATTGGATCCGCGAGGGAGGGACGTTGTGGCCATCTGGTGTTATCCGTCAGGGCCCACAGGAAGATAAACAGCTCTGGTTATTTAAAGCAGAGAATTTAGTGCACAGAGCCGGTTACATAGATGGCGGAGGGGAGAGGCGGTAACGTTACAGAGCCCAGGGGCAGGGCCCAGCATCAGAGGCCGGGGCCATGGCAGGCCTGCCCGGCTGGGGCACAGCATCAGGGCCTGCAGTGGCTGCCGGGGAGGCTGCCCAAGCCGAGGGCACAAGGAAGCAATACCCTGGCTTCCACCCTCTTACCCCAGCCAGTCTCCACTGGAGCTTCCCATTGGCCACACTCCTCCACAAGTCAGCTGACGAGGGAGCCTGGGGGCCCAGCCTCCACAGCCTGAGCACAGGAGGAAGATCTGGGAGGAGTCTGAGGGAGGCAGGGCCAAGACCATCTAAAGAGCTGGTTCTTCTCAGGTTTCAGAGGAGAGACTGAGGCCCAGTTGGGTTGAGTATCTTGCTCCCGCAGAAACGGATGAGCCCTGACCTCTTGAGTCCCAGCCCTATCCGTCCTGGCATGAATCCGAGGTGAGCACACAGCTCCTCTGCTTGTGGTTTGGGTTCAAGCAGCTGTTTCTCCTGTGGCCCCAGGGGTCAGCTGCACCTGTAGAAGAGGAGCTGCAGGGATGAGGAAGGATCACTGAGGATGAGGGCGGAGCACTGAGGATGAAGGAGGAGCACCGAGGATGAGGGTGGAGCATCGAGGTTGAGGGTGGAGCACCGGGGATGAGGGCGGAGCATCGAGGATGAGGGTGGAGCACTGGGGATGAGGGCGGAGTATCGAGGATGAGGGTGGAGCACCGAGGATGAGGGTGGAGCATCGGGGATGAGGGTGGAGCACTGAGGATGAGGGCGGAGCATCGAGGATGAGGGCGGAGCACCGAGGGTGAGGGTGGAGCACCGAGGATGAGGGTGGAGCACTGGGGATGAGGGTGGAGCACTGAGGATGAGGGTAGAGCACCGAGGATGAGGGTGGAGCACCGAGGATGAGGATGGAGCGTCACGGATGAGGATGGAGCATCAGGGATGAAGGAGGAGCACTGGGAATGAGGGAGGAGCACTGGGGATGAGGGTGGAGCACCAGCGATGAGGGCGGAGCACCGAGGATGAGGACAGAGCATCGGGGATGAGGGAGGAGAACCGGAGATGAGGGCGCAGCACCGTGGGCTGGTGGTGCTCACCCACTGTCCATCTCGGGGAGCTCACGCCTGCCTCCCACCCCACGCACTGTGTGGCACAGGAAAATGAAAGAAATGCCTTTGCCCCAAGAATTCCACACCCCATCTAGGGTAATGGATGAAACCGGAGGCTTCCTAAACCAGGGCCCGGCCTCGGCTTGTTGCTGCCCATTGTTTCTCGGCTTGCCTGTGGAGGAAGGCCGACCCGACTGAAAGTGGAAAGTGAAATTCTAGAAAGTGCAGGTTGGAGGGCTGGAGGAAGGTCTTGAAGCCAACGTCCTCACTTCCAGATAAAGGATCTGAGGCCCAGAGAGGTCATGTGACCTGTCAAAGCCACAGGAGGAGTGGGCGATAATTCTACTTACCCAGGCATCTGCAGGAGCATCTCTCCCTCGAGGTGACGCACCTCCCAGGGGCCATGAGTCAGGAAGTGGAAGAGTTAGCCCGGAAAAGGACAAGCCTCCACCGTGATTCCCCACGGCGGATCGGAGTGATCGGAGGAGGCGCAACTGTCCGCAGCCCCTCTGGACGCCGCTGGCAGTCAGGAAACAAGCCGTCGAGCAACAGCCAGAGCTGAGCACGGCGGCTCCGGGGGCCCAGCTCTCCCCACGGCCCTGCGGCTCACCGGGCTGAACCCCGTGTCCTCAGGACTCCATGATCTTGAGGGGCCCCTCTGGCTCTTGGATTGCATGAAATCCTTCAACGACTTGCCATCCTGCCCGTGTCATTTTATTAACAGCGCCTGTTTGCAGAACAGAATGCTTTCATCTCAGGACTGTGCATTCAGCCCTGTCCAATTGGCCTGTCAATATTCAGTCCTACTAAATAAGGCAGCACCTTTCAGTCTGGGTCCCCAAACCCATCATTAGCTGGGAAGACGTTCGAAGCCTCACATTCTCCTGGCTATGCCGTCAACTTTGACTTCAGAGGTACAAGGACATGTGACATGCTGACCAACCTTTGAGAAATCTAAGGAGATCACTCTGATGAACTCTTACGATACTGCATGAAATATGCTTCTCATGGTTAAGGCTATTTACTTTCCCATGAGACAGGCAGACAAATAGAAATTCTGAGCATTCTCCTTACAGTAAGGCGTTTTTCTTGAGGAAGATCAAGGTACTTTACATCCCAAGATATGATCTAAATGTCTGGATAGAAATCAGGAGTTTAGGGGTGCCTGGGTGGCTCAGTTGCTTAAATGTATGATGCTTGATCTCTGCTCAGGTCATGATCTCAAGATTCGTGAGATTGAGCCCCTTATCAAGCTCGGCACTTGGGATTCTCTCCCTCTCCCTCTCTCTCTCTTCCCCTCCCCGCCCTCAAAATAGATAAATAAGCATTAAAAAAAAAAAAAAGAAAGAAAAGAAAAGAAATTGGGAGTTTAGTTTTAATTTTGCCCCAAAGTCCTTCCTTCAGCCAGACACCCCATTGTAAAGCTGAGATTCAGTGCCTGGACCATGAAAAATAAGGGATCCGTTGGTGTGCACAAAGTATTTTGAAAACACATACTGTAATTAGCACCTTAGCCAGTAGTAGTTATGTGTTAGACGTTCAGATAGCCAAGTTGAGCTCAGACGCATCGTGCAGCCTCTTCCCAGGCCAAGGCACCAGAAATCCCTTATGCCTAGGCGCTAAGTTAGTTTTTGAAATGTATCTTTTAAATCTTCTCCTTATGTGATGGCGTAACCCACTTGTGGTGGGCGTCAAATGGGTAAAGGCAGAGTACGAAGAAGGCCCTTCCCCGGTCTCTGCTAGGTCACTCTTTAGAACAGAAGGAACAACACACTATAGAAATAGAAACAGGCTTATTTTGTTTCCAGGAGGAAACTCTCTTCCCGCTGTTGTTCAGAAGGCAATGCCTCTCCGACTGCTGCCCGGGGTTTCCTAAGGGCTAGACAAGTAGCCCCCCACCCCCTGCGGTCAGCGAGAAGGAACCACAGAGTGAGCGGCTGAGAAAACTTGGAAGGGCAAAAGCTGAGGCGGCCTAGGCGTGCAAGGCCGCAGCTGGGGAGGAGGCCGGGGAGGGGCCCTCGGAGCAGGAGAGAGGGTGCAGAGGGAAGCCAGGACAGGCCTAGGACACAGGAGCTACCGGAGGCCACAGCGTGAGCCCCGGGGCGGCGGCCCCAAAGGGAGCTGGTCATGTGTTCCCGGGATAGGCCTCGAACAGACTTTCCAGACCGGAAAGGTGGGTGTGCACACCCCGGACGGCCCTTCTCAACTGGGATCCCAGTAAGTTCAACTCTGATGCCTTGAAAGACCCATCATATGTTGACGTTGATGTGTCTATTTGCTGTACACGCACGTAAGGCGTCTGTTGTATGTGATACATACAGACACGCACGCATTCGTATGGCACCCGCTGTATGTAACCCCTTCGGACACACAGAAATTCTCGTGGAGGAGGCTTACGGAGAACACCCTGAGAATCAACACGAAAAGGGAGCCAACAGCAGGATGAGGCAGAGGGAAAAGCCTGAGTGTGATGTGGGACTGAGTCACAGCAAAGACCTCAGCCAATCCCATGGCCCCACGGGGAGCCCTAGATTGGTTGAGCCTCCAGAACTGTCTGCCTAGGGGGACCAAGGGTGTGTACCCCTTCATTAGCCAGTCCTGGATGCGGGCTGCCCCGGGGGAGGGCACAGCCTTGGGTGAGAAGATTTTGTCTGACTGAGGGCAACGCCTCAAGTGTCAGCTGAGAGTTATTGGCCAGCAACGCCCCCAGCAGCCGGGCAGTGAACGCCTCAGTCGGCGGGAGGGGGTGGGGTGCATCTCGTCTAGAGCCTCTTGAGACCCAGTGGGGTTGGTCCAGAGCCGGTGGAAGGTCAGAGCCTCCCCAAGACGGCCGTGAAGTCCAGGCCAGCTTGCGTTCTTCTGGGCTCCTTTGTCTCAGCCTCGTTTCGTGACACCCCCAGCCCCACACAACTGTTTTCAGGCCCAGGGACGTTATCGGCAGCTTTGGGAAGAGCTTGCAGAGGTCCTCACTCCGCCCAGCGCGCCCTCCCCGCTTCCCGGCTTCCTCCCACCTGAATTAATTCCCGGGTCGCTCTTTGCTCTCTCTCCGCCTCGCAGAAGCAGAATGATACCTGTGGAACCTTCCACTCCCCATCGACACGGAGTCCCCTTCGCCCTTCTACCCGAAACAGCTCAACAAGAAGACAGAATCATCAAACACTGACACCCAGACACGGGACAGCAGGTGATGAGGGACGGTGAGGCCCAAGAGCCTGGCAACAGGTGGGGCAGCCCTGCCTCCGGCTTACTCAGGAGAGACATTTTCCAGGCGGTGGCAGCAGGACAGGACCCAGGCAGGGCGCCGCCACTCCTGTGACTTGAGGACACGGAGCTGGAAATCCCGGAGCCAGGTGGCTTTAGCTGCAGGAAGAGGACCAGACGGGAGAGAAGAACTCTGGAGATCTGCGGACCGTCGTCCCTTGAGCGTTCAGCAGGGTACTCATCGGCGCATGCGGAAAATAGATACCCAGATACAGCACGGGACGAACGAAAATAGGTAAACATCGGAGAAGCCCATGACCATGGACATCAGCAAATCTGGAATAACAGTAGTTTTCGTTAGGGAAGACCTAACTTGTACTCGTTTGTATGAGTTTGCTAGGGCTGCGATTAAAAATGACCACAGACTCAGTAGCTTAAACTACTGAGAGTTCCGGGAGCCGGAAGTCTACGATCCAGGAGTCAGCAGGGCTGGTTCCTCGTGAGGGCTGCGAGGGAAACTCTGTCCCCGGTCCTGTAGCCTCGGGGGTCTCCTGGCTGGTGGTGGATGGCCATCTCCTCCCTGTGTCTTCACATCGTCTCCTCTCTGCGCACGCCTGTCTCTGTGACCTCGTTTCAATGTGATTACCCGTGTAAAAACACTCTTTCTAAATTAGGTCGCTTTCTGAGGTACCGGGGCTGAGAACTCTAGCGTGGCTTTTTGTGGGGACCCAGTTCAAGCCATAGCAGATACTAAAGGAAGTCGCAGGCTCTCGCATGGGGTAGCGAAACGAACAGCGGGCAAGAAATCGCAAAACCTAGATTCTGGTTACAGCCAGCGCGTAATAAGGGATGAACCAGAAGAGGAAAGGCAAACGGGTTTCACATTTCGTGCCATCTATATTCATTAGTAGCTGTCCCCGGATGGCCGTGTTGAGAAGGATTCCGAGGCTGCATTTGGGGGCCACAAAAAAAAACAACAAAAAAACCCCGCTGTGATTGAAGATTCCCTACAGGCTTGGGCGAAAGCAGGACGCCAAGGACTTGACGTCTCTGTACTGGATGATCTCTAAGTTCCTGCTCTGTGGATGGAGGCCACGCAAAAAGTGCTTAGTGATGGATTTAAAGATATAATTGTGGGTATTATTATCTATAATAAATGTCTACCAAACATCCACTGGGGAGGCCTCTGCAGGATTTTCTTTTTCTGCAGGATCTCTGAAGAGACAGGTGAGGACCCATTCCCCAGATTCTTCCTAAGACGTCCATTTAAAACAGCAGATACCGTATTACATTAGCTCGGTTCGTTCCAATGGTTCGGACCTGGTGCTACTGATTCCCCCCCCCCCCCACAGGGGCTTGTCCTATGCATCGCAGAGGTGTAACAGCATCCCCTGCCTCTCCCCGAAAGATACCAGCAGCAGCCTCTCCCAGTACGACCTCCGCAAATGTCTCCAGACATTGCCAAATTGCCCCAGTTGAGGACCACCGATCTAGACCCCACAAAAGCCACCTCATTTACTGATACTATTCTAACAGTCTTCACGGCTCTTTCCTCTGACAATTCTATCTTTCTGTAACAGGAAATTGCTTTCAAGAACCTCATCAGAGTAATGACCAAAGCTGCTATGACTACTTTTCAAAAATGGAAACCAATTAAAAACCTGCCGCGGACAAATACGACTGAGAGTCGGCTCAGAGCTCTTAAATGGTGCTGAAGTAGGCAGGCTTCAGAGTCTTAAACACACAGGCATTCCTAAGAGAGGGTGACTCAGAACATTGGGTCAGTGCTGCCTTAGCAAACGCTCGATGCCAGGACGATGTTTTTACCTCGTCAGACATTTCAGTTCTTCTGTGTCTGAATCTCAGCCCTGCCACTTACTACCTGTGTGATCTTCCCTCCATGAGCCTCAGTTTTCCTTACTGTAAAATGGGGATGAAAATAGTCAGCAGAGACTGCTGATTGCCAACCCTAATAACCATTTTCACCTTTCTCCTTGTGAACAAGACCCCAAATTTTAGCTAGTTGTATTTTCACCAGGAAGGAAAGAATTCCCAACCTTACAAAGACAGAGAGGCCCTCCCTACTACCACCCCTTCCTTCTTCCTGTGGCTTGAAACAAAGATTTGATACCTGGAGCTGAGGGTGTGATGCCTGGAGCTCTAGCAGCCATCTTGGATTCAAGAAGAAATCTTGAGAATGGAAACCATGGCCGAGGAAGCAAAATGAGAGCCCCCTGGCTCCCTGATAACACCAAAGCCTTCCCGACTTCTAGACTTCCTTTATGTGAAAAGAAAATGTTAGCTTAGTCAAATTTATCTTGTTTTTAAGTTTTTAGGTCATACACAGCCCCACTTAATCTTGGCTTGTGGTCTGAGCGCCTGGGTGGCTCAGTTGGTTGAGTGTCCGACTCTCGATCTCAGCTCGGGTCATGATTTCACGGTTCTGTGAGATCAAGCCCCAAGTCAGGCTCTGCACTGACAGCTTGGAGCCTGCTTGGGAGTCTCTCTCTCCCTCTCTCTCTCTGCTCCTCCACCAGTCACGTGTGTGCATGTGCTCTCTCTCTCTTCGAAAACAAATAAATAAACTTTAAAAAATGTTAGCTTGTGGTGAGGATAATGAGACATATACATAAGTCTTCCAATGAGATATTGAGTGCATTTATAATGGGACCAGAACTAGCGGCTGGTCACTCCACCACATAGATGGGATAGACGGGATGAAGCAGAGAGTGATAGGAAATGCTTTATTTATTCTTAAACATCTTATTGTAACTTGAAACGTACGTTTACCCACTAGTATTTCGAGTAATTGTACCTAACTGGAGTTTTGCGTGTCTTACTAGAATTCCACATGTGGTAACTCACCCTTACTAAGTCTTGTACTTAAAATGAAGTTGTTTCTAGACAGCTCTATGTACACCCTCGTATTTTATTGGTTGCATTGCATGTAATTACACTGTATCATTAGAATAGCAGGCAGTACCGGTATAAACGGGTTTGGGAACAACAGTTGCCCCTTGGTAAGCGTGCAGGTGGCTCTGTGATGGAAACAGAAGTGTGAGAACGTTCTTGGGAGTCGCCTGGTGACCATGAACTTATGGCCTGCAGTGGCGGGGCCAGTAGGGTTTTAGAGTAGAAGAAGCATGTCTGTGAAGCCGTCAGGTAAACGAGTCCCACCCACCACCAGAGCGGGAGGGAGCTCATACTACCATAGGCCGATCACACACCGTGCCCTATACATACGTGCTTTTCATTTAAACCTCATAACTGCTGAGTTAGATACTTACTATTTCCATTTCATACAAAAGGAACTGAGGGTCAAGGGTTTTAAGTATTTTGCCCCAAATCACGCACAGTCGTGGGGCAAGGATTTCAACGTCCATGCATCGGGCTCCAGAACGTCTGCTCCCTCCTCTGTACCATATGTCCGCTTATAGGAGGGAAGAAAGAAGGGTCATCCCACAGAGCTGATCCAGTGCCTGGTCGTGAGAGAGGACTCTTGGCGCTCTGTCTTAGAACCGTTGGCAGCCAGAGTTGACAGCACGTGTGGGACAGTGAAGCAAATCCCATCTTTACGGGACATGCGCTCCCACAAACCACGACTCAGAGGCACCCACAGCCGGGGACACGGCGTGATTCCTTATCACGAGTGGCCCTTTTGCCCGACCTCGTCTTGCCAGCTGTTCAGGTGGGTCAGTGCCTGCGCCTCACCAGTCGCGACATATTTTGACTGTCACCTCTGGCCAATCCTAATACCAAACACCAACAAGCCGCGCTGCCCAAGTGGGCTCCAGAGAGATGAACTAAAGTGAAAGGAGCTGAATCCAAGGCCGAACTCCATTGCCCTGGGAGAGTATGTTTGGAAAACCCGTGTCAAGCAAGCAGGGTCCACCCAGGCCATTCATTCCTTCAGCGGATGCTCTCTGGGCACAGAATTGGCTTCAAGATGCTCTGCTCCCAGGCCACTTAGTGAGGCAGTGCTACTGTTAAAGACTTCAATCTGGGGAGACAAATAGAGAATGAAAACACAGAGCAGGGGGCACCTGGGTGGCTCAGTTGGTTAGGGACTGACTTTGATCATGATCAGGTCACGATCTCACAGTGTGTGGGTTCGAGCCCCACGTCGGGCTCTGTGCTGACAGCTCGGAGCCTGGAGCCTGCTTCAGATTCTGTGTCTCCTTCTCTCTCTGCCCCTCCTCTGCTTGTGCTCTCTCTCACTCTCTCTCTCTCTCTCTCTCAAAATGAATAAACATTAACATTTTTTTAAATTAAAAATAAAAATAGGGGCGCCCACGTGGCTCAGTCGGTTGAGCATCTGACTTTGGCTTGGGTCATGATCTCACGACTCGTGGATTTGAGCCCCAGGTCAGGCTCTATGCTGAGAGCTCAGAGTCTGGAGCCTGCTTCGTATTCTCTGTGTCCCTCTCTCTCTCTCTCTGCCCCTCCCCAACTTATGCACGCACTCTCTCTCTCTCAAAAATAAATAAATAAACTTTTTAAAAAATAGTAAAAAAAAATAAAAATAAGAAAGATAAAATAAGAAAACACAGAGCAGGAAGCAATCAGATTGAGGTGAGCCCAAGGGGCTGTCCAAATAAGAATAATTCCCATCATCCGGGTGAAGAGAAGAGGGTTCCCAGGAGGCCTCCAGAGGAGGCAGTGGGGCTGAGCCTGGCGGGAGAAGACGCCAGCCGGGAGGCAAGGCTGGTGAGGAGAATGGGCTTGCAAGCAGAGAGCACAGCTCATGCAGAGGACCTGGGCGTGTGCAGGGGCAGAGGGAGAATAAGAGGAGGGAGTTGGGGTCTCCAGAACTGCAGAACCCTCCCAGGAAGGTCCTAGAGGGCCTGGCCTTCCTGCTTAGCCTTTGCTCAGGGAACCTCTGTCTGCCACGCTCCTGGCTGCTCTCCCTCTTCTCCGAGCCAGATTAAGTCTGGTTCATCCTGATTTCAGCTCAGAAATCACTTCCTCCAGGTCCTCCTGTCTCCCCTGCTCCATGGGGGAAGAAACTGGGGTTTTGCCTGGGACTAGCACAGGGCCAGGGACACACTAGGCTTACAGTACATATGTGTTGAGTGAGTGTGTAAGTGAGTGAGTGAGGGAGGGAATGAATAGGTAGATGAGTGAATGAATGAGTAAATGAGGGAATGAATGAATGAATGAGGGAGTAAGTGAGGGAATGAGTGAGTGAGTGGGTGAATGAGTGATTGAGTAAATGAGTCAGTGAGTGAGTGAATGAGTGAGTGAGTGAATGAATGAGTGAGTGAATGAGTGAGTGGGTGAATGAGAGAATGAGTGACTGAGTGAGTGAATGAGTGGATGAGTGAGGACATGAGTGAATGAGTGGCTGAATGAATGAGTGAGTGAATGAGTGACAGAGTGACTGAGTGAATGAGTGAGTGAGTGAGTGAGTGAATGAGTGAGTGAGTGAATGAGTGAGTGAGTGAATGAGTGAGTGAGTGGATGAGTGACTGAGTGAGTGAGTGAGTGACTGAGTGAGTGACTGACTGAGTGAATGAGTGAGTGAGTGAGTGAGTGAATGAGTGAGTGAGTGAATGAGTGAGTGAGTGAATGAGTGACTGAGTGAGTGAATGAGTGGATGAGTGAGTGAATGAGTGAATGTGTAAGTGAGTGAATGAGTGACTGAGTGAGTGAATGAATGAGTGAGTGAGGGAATGAGAGAATGAGTGAGTGAATGAGTGACTGAGTGAATGAGTGAGTGAGGGCATGAGTGAATGAGTGACTGAATGAATGAGTGAGTGAATGAGTGACTGAGTGACTGAGTGAATGAGTGAGTGGATGAGTGAATGAGTGAGTGAGTGAGTGAGTGAGTGAATGAGTGAATGAGTAGATGAGTGACTGAGTGAGTGGATGAGTGAATGAGTGAGTGAATGAGTGAGTGAGTGAATGAGTGGATGAGTGAGTGGATGAGTGAGTGGATGAGTGAGTGAATGAGTGAATGAGTGAGTGAGTGAATGAGTAGATGAGTGAGTGAGTGAATGAGTAGATGAGTGAGTGAGTGAATGAGTAGATGAGTAACTGAGTGAATGAGTGGATGAGTGACTGAGTGACTGAGTGAGTGAATGAGTGACTGAGTGAATGAGTGAGTGAGTGAGAGAGTGAGGAGACAGACCATCTGGAACACTGCGGGGGGGGGGGGGTGCGGGGAA
>NW_024412419.1:6746332-6769099 GCF_014898765.1 Herpailurus yagouaroundi
GGGTGACCCGTTGGAAGCCTGGTGAAATAACCCCGGAAGGCAATGGGGGACTTGCTGGCTGAACGATGGCGACAGGTGCCCAGTGCTCACCTGAATCAGATGCCGGGCTGGCACTCCGCACGCGTGACATCATCGAATCCTCGCCTTGACCCCACGAGGGAGACTCGTTACGTTATCATCCCCTTTGAGAAGCTGATGAAACTCGGGCACAGAGGAACCAAGACCCTCGTCGCGTGGCTCAACAGGGCGGGGCCTGGGCCCGAATCGCCACCCGCCCGGCTCTGCTACCAACGTGCACTTCAGGGCAGGCTCGTGGGCTCAGGTGCGCAAGGAGCCGAGAGGGGGGTGCAGACGGACCGCACAGGTGGGGGCACAGGTGCCGGGCGTCCGGATGTCTGGACCCGGGCTGCGGGTGGCAGGACTTCACCCCCACCCCTCCCCTTCCACCCTGTTGGCCTTCTGGGTGTTCGCCTCACTCGGATGGCCCGGGGACTGAGTTGGAGTCGGAGAGCTGTCCCTGGGAAGACAAACGGTGCTGGCCCGGCTCTCAGCTCCTTAGGAAACACCGCGACGGGCCCATCCAGAAACGCGTGCTGGGCCCTACCAGACGGCGCAAACAGAAAGCGTGTTCGAGCTGCTTCCCAGCACACCCTGCCGCAGAGCCTCTACATCTGCATGCAAATGATCGCAGCGCGTTCAGACAAACAATGTTTACATTTGGAATCCAGCTGTCAGGAGAGAACAGCCGCTATCAGGTGCTTGGGGGCACCTCCGAGGCGTGTGTTCAGATTTCAGAAAACCTTGCGAGCCCACACTGTTGAAACCGTTTCCCCGTGGAACTTTCAGACTGAAGCTTCTTTGTTCCTGCCGGATGACTCATGAATGCCCTTTAAAAGAGAACGAAACAGACGTGTTTTGATGGGGAAAATACATAAAGAATGCAGTGCATTTTTCCAAACGGCAGTCAGACCATCTAATTTAGGCCATCAAGGACAAAACCGGCCGAGACTCTCCGGCTGACCTTCCTTTCCCGCGAGGGCCTTGTTGTGGGCCTTGTCGTGGGCCTGGGCTCACTGGTGAGGAACATACTGACCAAGACGGGAAAAGGAAGACCAGCTTTCCCAGGGCTGTTCGTCTTCCCGGGGTTCCACTTGAAAAGAGGCTTCCTGTTTTTCTAGAATGTTGTTTTTCTGGGTGCAAACCATTTTCAGCAGCAGCGTGATATAATAATCGTCCAAAGATAAGCACACTTATCTTGTGCTGAACGTGGTCTCTGTGCAATGACTCCTTTCCTTCTTAGAGCATTCCAGGTGAAGAACCAAGGCACAGAGATGGTGAGACACTGGCCCAAGATCACACAGCTAGGGTATAAGCCAAGAGGCCCGGCTACAGAGTCTGGGCTCTGTGAGGTGGAAAGGACACTCCCCATGGAGTCAGGAAACCTGGCTGTGAGTATGGGCTCTCTCCCTTCCTATCTGTGGGATCTGAGTCTTGGCTGTTGGAGCGCCCCTAGCTTTGGCCAGGGGCGGGGAGGGGGACGCGGATATTTCCAGGAAATATGGCTAGTATGCATCGACCTGGCTCTCTTCTCTTTGCCCTCATCAAACTGGGGGAATCCTATGGTGTTGGTGTTGATAAAGGGAACCAATTCTGAAATCAGAGCAGTGGAAGCCACAGGAAACAGCCCTCTGGCGCAGGTCCCCAGGGAGAGAGAGAGAGAGAGAGAGAGAGAGAGAGAGAGAGAGAGAGAGAAAGTTATCTGGGGCCATAGCAGTCCTAATGTTCTTGACAGGAAGAAAGCAATTTTCGCGTAGGGTGGGGGTGTTACCCAGAAGTGACTCTCTTACTGGATAGAAGCTCCTAACTAATCCTACCTCTGGTGTGGCCTCTCCAAGCACCTCCTTCTACTCCCACCCGCAGGTTGAGGGGTCCCAGCCTTCAGTCCTTAGACCCACAGGATGTTACCCATTGAAGCCACTGGTCCTGCCTGCCCTATTCAGACAAAAGTCCCAGGACTGCATGAAAACCCAGACTCTGGGATTTTGCTCAAGCACGTACAACATAGGTCACCCCTCTGTCCCCCATCATCTCTGATCCCCCTCTGACATGTCCACCTCCCAGATCTCGCCTCAGGCGCCCCAATCCTATTCTTGATAGTTAGACCTTCTGGTTATGCGAGCCAATAGGTTCCCCTTTTTATGCTTCAATACTTTGCAACTGGATTTTTAATCTCTCAAAACATAAAGCGCCCTGACTAATACAGAAATGGCTTATAAGTGGATTGAACGCCAGGCTAAGCAGTTTGAATACTGATTAAACAGGGAGAACGTGCGAGGAGACAGGCAGTCTCTTGTTTATCCCATCGCTCAAGCAGCACTGGGGGTGCCACCGTGCACCCTGTGCTGAGTTGTGGGTTCCCACTGGTAAACACAGCGTGCTCCCCGCCCTGAGGCTGTTCTCATTCAGTAAATGATGCTGACTGCAGATTCTCGAGGGTGCAGTTCACCACGGAGGCAAAGTGGTGCTTTGGGAGGCCGAACCGGTTTGCACCCGTGTGCGGGTGTCCTGGATGGACCGGATGAGGTGGGGGCGCCACTCGGGGGCTGCTGGAGCGCCCCCGCTGTGAGGCGGGGGAACCCCAGCTAGGGCAGGGACGAGGAGACGTAAGCAGGGGCAGCCTTCAGACCAAACTGGGGAGGGAGTGGGACAGCCCTTCAGAACCCGAAAGCAGGAATCCCAGCTCTGCTTCTTGTCTGCGCGACCCCGAGCGGGTCATTTAACCATTCTGAATTTCAGAGGGCAGAATAGCACCCCGCCTCTCCCAGAAAGACCAAATGAAATGATGTCTCTGTAACATGCCATATACAGGCTGGTTATTAGTGCTGTTATTAAAAAGGATAAACCGGGGGGCGCCTGGGTGGCTCAGTCGGTTACGCGGCCGACTTCGGCTCAGGTCATGATCTCGCAGTCCGTGAGTTCGAGCCCCGCGTCGGGCTCTGTGCTGACAGCTCAGAGCCTGGAGCCTGCTTCAGATTCTGTGTCTCCCTCTCTCTCTGGCCCTCCCCCCATTCATGCTCTGTCTCTCTCTGTCTCAAAAATAAATAAATGTTAAAAAAAAAATTAAAAAAAAAAAAAAAAGATAAACCGGGGCACCCGGGTGGCTCAGTCGGTTAAGCGTCCGACTTTGGCTCAGGTCCCGGTCTCGCGGTTCGTGAGTTTGAGCCCCGCATCGGGCTCTGTGCTGACAATACAGAGCCCCCTTTGGACCGTGTCTCCCCCCTCTCCCTCTCCGCCTCTCCCCTGCTGGTGCTCTCTGTCTCTCAAAAATAAGTCAACATTTAAAAAAGAAATTCAAAAACGGATACACCGTGAAAGAGCAGTAAAAAACGTATGAATGTAAGTAATTATTAACTCTTTCGATTAGAACCTCGAGATGATCAGTACATTTCTTGCACAACTCCAAAGGCAAAGATAACGGGGATTTATCTGAATGGCAGAAAAAAACGACATCACATCTCAGCTCGCTCCCCGCGCTGGGATGAAAGCCGGGACACGATTCTCCGTCTCCCACGGAGCTGCCCTCCCAAGGCAGAGCCTGTCACTAATGAAAGAGACAGGCGTGGGCTCAGGCGTGTCAAAACTTCATCTGTCACAATGAACAGAAGTCAATTATCTAGCCTCAGAAATCGCTTCCACGGATGATAGATGGGAACTATTAGCAGGTCCTTGGCAGAGACCTTGGCAGGCTCTGATGTTGCCTCCGGGCCAGGCTGTCCTCTAGCAGCGGCCTGACCCTCTCCGGGGCCCAGGGCCGGGACCAGCCTGCCCCTTGGCGTGGGAGCCT
Organism: Herpailurus yagouaroundi; assembly: GCF_014898765.1. Lineage (NCBI taxonomy): Eukaryota > Metazoa > Chordata > Mammalia > Carnivora > Felidae > Herpailurus > Herpailurus yagouaroundi. Next base: position 6,750,177 of record NW_024412419.1, read on the forward strand.
CCCAAGGTCACGTGGGCCCCAGATGGCCCTGCTGCAAGCCCACAAGCTACCCTGTGCCCCAACCAGGCTATTTCCTCTAGTTTGTGACTTGCTAAGTAATCTGGGTTCAGGATAGTTAAAACCCAGAACCTGGGGGCACCTGGGTGACTCAGTTGGTTAAGCATCTGATTCTTGATTTGGGCTCAGGTCATGAATTCGCGGTTTGCGAGTTCGAGCCCCGCGTCGGGCTCCATGCTGTCTCTCTCCCTCTGTCTCTCTCTGCCCCTCCCTTTCTCTCTCACTCTCAAAATAAATAAGTAAACTAAAAAACAAAACAAAAAAACCCCACAAAAGACAGAGCTTGAACAGCAGGAAAGCACAAAGGGGCAAGATATCTGTCCCCTACAACCAGCTAAGAGCATGTTTCTCGGCTGGTCCCCTCTCAGCCTAGCACCTCAGAACAGATGTGACATCTAGGGGCTGGGACAGGCCCACACCCGATCGTGCACCTCCGTAATCAGTTCAGAAAAGCAGCCATTTGATATTTAGATTCTGTTTGACTCACCTTTTGTGTTCCACCAACATATTCTTGCCTGGACCTTGTATGACCAGAAATGTGAGAAAAGGAAGGGGGTCTTGACTGCAGAGTGCCATCCCCTCAACTGGCTTCTTTCCAGAAAGAAGTCACAGTTCCAGTGCCCCGATCCCCACCCCGGGGGAGGGACGTGGCAGATGCGTTGGTGAGGGGCACTCAGAAGCGCCTCCCTCAACGGAGTGTGCCCTGACATATTCTGACATGTTCCTTCTGTGGAAATAGGAGACGGTTGGCTGCTCTCCCTTCTGACCCATGAGGCTTTGTGTTTTCCTTCTGTGGCAGGGAAGGTGTGATTTTTGAGTTGGTTTACTTTTCTTTTTTTATATTTAAAAAAAAAATTTTAGCGTTTATTTATTTTTGAGACAGAGAGAGGACAGAGTATGTACAGGGGAGGGTCAGAGAGAGGGAGACACAGAATCGGAAGCAGGCTCCAGGCTCTGAGCTGTCAGCACAGAGCCCGACGCGGGGCTCGAACTCACGGACCGTGAGATCATGACCTGAGCCAAAGTCGGCCACTTAACCGACTGAGCCACCCAGGTGCCCCGAGTTGGTTTACTTTTCATCACACGCCCCATAATTCTAGAAACTTAAAGGGACAAGTGTCTTGCCTTATCACTGATGCTCTTGTCTTACCGTCTGGGTGGAAGGCGGGAGGTTCACTGCTGCACCTGATTGCTGGGTCTGACTTAGAGAAGCTTGTTCCCACGATGGCACCGGGGACAGTGGGAGAGCATGGGTGTCGGAGCCAGGCAACCCAAGCTCATCATCCCAGCTGAGCCCCCCACTACGTGGGCTCCACTGGAAATCACTTCACTGAGTCAGTTTCCTCATCTGCAACACAGGGGACAACATCCTTACAGACTGTAGAATCCCTAAATAAAAAAGAACACACATCCAGCATCCTGATGCGTGCGAAGTTAGTACTTTTCGTGAGAACCGTCAATTGGAAGAGGTTATCCACGACGAAGAGACGATCATCAGGATCTATGCGCTGATTATTTAATTCACGTGTTAAACCCGACTCAACAGACGGCTATGAAACGAAACTTAAAACGATCCTGGTGAGAAACATTCTTGAAAGTACAGTGCATTTGAATCTGCAGGGAACTAACCCCAGGGACTTAAATACACTGGACACCAAACCGGCACTTGTAACAATGTTGCCTTCACATCAGAAACATTATCATAATTGGTTTCATGTAAAACACACACCTAAAGATGAGCCATGGTTTCCCACGAGAGCCCTGGAATGTGTGCCAGATGAGCTCTTTAATTGAACGTATTTTAGAAAGGCAGAACGGCCTGGAGGCCAAGCGCTGTGTCACTAGCTCTAACCTTCTCGCCACACTCGTCTTGCACACTCAGCCGGCCTCGGCACAAGGTATCTCTCTGTTGCAAGAACTGCCATGCTATAAAACTCCAGAGAATGACGAAAAGCCAGCAATCAGCCTTTCTGATTGCTGCCAAAGAATGCACTTCAGATTTTATTGCCTATGAAGATAAAATCAAACATTGCTTTGGCCGCTGGATGTTGCTCTGCTAATTCGATGCCCTCCTACCTCATGTGTGCTTGTACAGTGTGTGGCCACTTGTCTGCCTCTTAATTTGCTGACCACTGGCGCAGAGGCCAAGGCTTTGTATAAGCTTTCTCCAGAACCTGTGCCAAAAGACGTTCTCGAATAATTAACTCCTGATGCTCTGCCCTTCATTTTCACCGCTTCCTAACATTTGCATCCTTCTAAGACTTAAAGCTCTAGAGAAGCTCTTAGAACCACCACTTGAGGGCTGTAGAGAGGGGGCGGGGGGGGGGGGGGGGTGGCTCATCTTCTTTCTGCATATCCAAATCCTATCCAGTCTAACTCCAATGCCACCTGCTCCTGGAAGCCATCTCATATCTTGGCAGTCACAAATGGTCTCTTCCTCTACCTCCAGAAACATTGTGGCCACCACTTTGGAGGCCGCTTGTCACGTTCTATTGCAGACCATAGGTATTTTTCTATATGTTTTGTCTCCCCTGGAAGAGTTTAAGTCCCTGCAGGGAGAGGACCCAGGCTGGAGTCCCAGCTCTAGTGTCTCTTAAACAGGTGGCTCCTCACACAGGACTTAACGTTGCCTGTTCAGTTCATAAGCTGGGCCTCGGGAATGACCATACCTGCACAATAAGGGCTTTGTGAGGACACAACTTGGGTAAAGCAGAAGGTAACTTGTCTGGCCCCAAAAAGATGCTCCATAAACATGTTGGGTGAGTGAACAAAGGGTTGAATGGATGGATGAATGAATGAATCTCGGTTTCCACCAACTTGTACGTAGGAACAAAAACAACCTGTAACTTCTTGCTACTTGCGAGATTCCAGATCCTTAGTCCCCTTTGTAGGGCAGATGGTATAAATCAAACACCTCTGCCTGGCTGATGTTAAGACCCTTTCCAAAAAAAGCAAGCCCCTTCTTCCTTATATCAACGACCCCTCACTGAGAACTGTTAGAAGCCACTTATAAATAATAAACAATCCACTAAACCAAGTTCCTGACGTTTTCATATAGACGCACTCCTTCGAGTTTATGAGGCCCACACAGAGCCACTTGGGTGGTTGGAAAGGGTACCCCTTCCTCAAGGCACTACTGATGTCTGCCCCCCTGCCTCAGAAAAGCTTAGAAATATGCAGCTCCCCTGGGACACCTGAGTTATTCACTACACAACCTGTCTCGTGCCACTTCAATGAAAATCAACTTTAGACTTCCTGACCAGACTTCTGCCCAAACTTAGGTACGAAGTCGAGGGTTTCCACCATCAGAAAAGATTGGAAGGCTGCTATAGAGTTTTCCACTCCTTCAGTCCCACTTGCTGAAATGTACTTTGTGTGAAAGGGGAAAGCCTTCAGGGATGGTAAACCCTGGTGCAGCTTCTGGGTCTAGGGTGAGTGGGGTCCCCTCCCCGCCCAGCGCTGGAGAAAGACCTAACACGGAGGGAGTCCCAGAGGACTCGGCTTTTCGGTATTTTCTTGCCCCTGATATAAATTCATCCATTCAAAGATCATGTTTAAAGCAACTTAGACTACGGGTTAGCTAGCCCTTAGGGGTATAAAGCTGAATGGAACACAGACTAGATTCCCTTTACGGACTCACAGCCCAGTAATGGAGACTGACGTACGATGTGAAAGATTCTCTAATAGAATGATGAACGATATACATCATGGGAGCAAAGATGGAGATGTGCCCCGGCACTGTAAATTTTAAGGATTTTGAGCTGACTTTTAAAACATGGAAGGAACTCACTAAGTAAACAGAGCCAAAAGGGCATTCTAGCTGGATGAAAACGTTCGTGCTAGGGCACAGTTGTGTAGAAATGCAGAGCGACTTGGGGAGCTGTAAATGCTTCAACCTGTTCCCCAAACTGCAGCCAGAGACCTTTCAAAAATGCAAATCTGCCGGGGCGCCTGGGTGGCTCCGTCAGTTGAGCGTCCAACTTCGGCTCAGGTCACGATCTCGCAGTCCGTGAGTTCGAGGCCCGCTTCGGGCTCTGTGCTGATGGCTCGGAGCCTGGAGCCTGCTTCGGATTCTGTGTCTCCCCTGCTCATGCTCTGTGTGTGCATGTGTGTGTGTGTCTCTCTCCCAATAATAAATAAACATTTAAAAAAAATTTTTTTTAGTGCAAATCTGCCTAAAATGGTTCTGCGGCTCTCTCTTATCCCCAGGTAAAGCCACCAAGTCCTCAACATGGGATCTTCTAAGCTCTCCCGTGACCAGGCTCCTGCTTACCTCCAAGCTTTCTCTCTCATCACTAACAGGCCACATTTCTCTCAGTTGCTTGAAAACACAAAGCTCTCTCACCTTCTAATCTTTGCATATACTGTCTCCCACCACCGACTTATTTGTTTGTTTGTTTGTATAGGGAGAGAGAGAGTGGGGGAGGGGCAGAGGGAGAGAGAATCCCAAGCAGACCCCATGCCCACAGAGCCTGACGTGGGCTTGATCTCATGAACCATGAGTTCGTGACCTGAGGAAAAAATCAAGAGTAGGACACTCAACCAACCGAGCCCCCCAGGCGCCCCCCACTACCAACTTCTAACTCATATTTACTCCCCAATTCCTTTGGGTCAGGGGGTCCTCCCTGTGCCCTAAGCTAGGTGGGGCCCCTCTGCATGTGCCCTAGCATAGCACCCATTGATCTCCACTGGCCTTCTTGTCTCAAGTCTGTCATCCCCCTCAGATGGCCAGCTCTACATGATCTATGACTCTCTTGCTCACCATGGGGTTCTCAGAGCCCAGCACAGAATCTGGTATATAATAGGAACTCAGTGAATGGGCCAAGTGAGGTCTGAAGAGAAATCAGGCTGAACGGTTAGGCAGTGTAGACTGTGAAGGGCCTTATGTAGCCCATTAAGGCATTTGGATTTTCTTCACAGACTGTGGGGAGCCACTGGAAGACTTTTAAGTGAGTGCCACAACTGTATTTGCATTTTTATCCTTTGGTTTAATTTTTATTTGAGAGAGAGAGAAAGAAAGCACTTGTGCAGCGGAGAGGGACAGAGGGAGAGAGGGAGAGAGAGAGGGAGGGAAGGAGAATCCCAAACAGACTCCAAGCTCAGCATGGAGCCCAAGGTAGGGCTCGATCCCACGACCTTGGGATCATGACCTGAGCTGAACTCAAGAGTCGGCCGCTCAACCGACTGAGCCACCCAGGTGCCCCTGGATTTGCATTTTTAAAAGGATCACTTTCAGAAAGATAACTCTGGCATCCGTGGAAACAGGATGGATTGGAAGGTTGTCTGGTCTGGAGATAGGACGACTCATTAATGAAGCTGCATTTTTAAAAATGTATTTATTTATTTATTTATTTATTTATTTTTTATTATTATTTTATTTATTTATTCTTTTTTTTTCAACGTTTTTATTTATTTTTGGGACAGAGAGAGACAGAGCATGAACGGGGGAGGGTCAGAGAGAGAGGGAGACACAGAATCGGAAACAGGCTCCAGGCTCCGAGCCATCAGCCCAGAGCCTGACGCGGGGCTCGAACTCCCGGACCGCGAGATCGTGACCTGGCTGAAGTCGGACGCTTAACCGACTGCGCCACCCAGGCGCCCCTATTTATTTATTCTTTATATAGTTCATTCATTTATATTTTTGAGAGAGAGAAAGAGACAGCACGAGCGAGGAAGGAGCAGAGAGAGAGGGAGAGAGAAAGTCTTAAGCAGGCTCCACACTCCGGGCAGAGCCCAGTATAGAACTTGAACTCACCGAGCATTAGGTCATGACCAGAGCCAAAGTCAGACGCTTAACAGACTGAGGCACCCAGGTGCCCCAATGAAGCCACATTCTTAGTGTTCAAAGGGTGAGAGCCTGGATGGATGAGGGATGTGGTGGGCAATCAGGATGGGTGGGGGGACACCTGTGTGGCTATTAAACAAGGAGGAACATCAGGATCTGGTGACTGAGTGATTTTGTGGGACACGGAGAAAGAGTCCGGATGGTGCCACAGTTCTGGTTTTTTTGTTTTTTAATATGAAATTTATTGTCAAATTGGTTTCCATACAACACCCAGGGCTCATTCCAACAGGTGCCCTCCTCAGTGCCCATCCCCCACCCGCCATCAACCCTCAGTTTGCTCTCAGTTTTTAAGAGTCTCTTATGCTTTGGCTCTCTCCCTCTCTAACCTCTTTTTGTTTTTCTTCCCCTCCCCCATGGACTTCTGTTAAGTTTCTCAGGACCCACATAAGAGTGAAAACATATGGTACCTGTCTTTCTCTGTAGGACTTATTTCACTCAGCATAACCCTCTCCAGTTCCATCCACGTTGCTACGAAAGGCCAGATTTCATTCTTTCTCATTGCCACGTAGCATTCCGTTGTGTATCTAAACCACAATTTCTTTATCCATTCGTCAGTTGATGGACATTTAGGCTCTTTCCATACTTTGGCTATTGTTGAAAGTGGTGCCACACTTTCTGTTGGGACAACTAGATGAAGAGAAAGAGCAAATTTAAATCAACAGGACCGTGAAGCAGATTATCTGTTGACTTTGGGCTGTCGGTCACTAGGGCCTCAAAGAAAGCCATCTCTTCTGCTGCTTCTGGTCAGCCTTTCTGAGCAAGGAAGCAACAGTATCCGTCTTTCACTCTGCCGGGACCTCTTAGACTCAAGACGTGGGAGAACCCTTGTTCCGTCTGCAGCCCGAGTGAGTCAGTCTGTCCTATCTGGTTATCACATCAGCACCTTTCCATGTGATTCAAAGTCTATAAGATGTGCTCCTGGCTTCTTCGAGCTCCAGGCTACACTGCTGTGTCATAGGACAGGCACAAAGGAGGCTTTCATTAGCTGGTCCGCTGCCATTAAATTCCTAGGTCATTCTCTGCTGTGTCCTGTCTCCAGCACAATGACTGACTGACCCAGTGTGCCCACCCTCGGTTTCCCCAGGTCTCGCCCGTGGCTGGGGGTGGCGGGGGAACTCCTTGCCACATTCTGAGCACCGCCCAGGGGAGATTCAGGACAGGACCCCGGCAGAGGTTGGGAGTCCGGGCTGAGTTGTTATGCTCAGAGCCTTATGGAAAATTTGAACAGAGCCTGAGCAAACAGCACGGCCCACTTCTTGGCATCTGTAACTGGGACTCACCAAAAGCAAGTGAGGTCAACTTTGGCTGAGGATCTCAAACCGAGAGGGGGAGAGTCAAGGAGAGGAAGGAAGGGGACCCCGGATCACATGTCACTGGGACACAGCCCTTGTTACAACGACTGAAAAAGGAACCCTTGGGTGGGGGGGGGGGAGGGGGTAAGTGGCCGCTGCAAATCCAGGGGCGGTCTACCCTTGCTCATCTGCTATCTGCCCCCCAGGCTTCCCAGAGCAGTTCACCGAACGCTGCCCCCAGTCAAGTTCAAAGACCTTAGAAAACAACTCACCAACCCTTTCCACGGAGCGTCCCACGTTTGGTCACACAGACGTTGGGAATTTCGCAGAATTCCCATTTTTATGTAGCCCATTAAGGCCTTCGGATTTTCTTCACAGACTGTGGGGAGCCACCCGAAGACTTTTAAGCAAGTGCCATAACTATATTTGCATTTTTATTTTTTGGCTTAATTTTTATTTGAGAGAGAGAGAGAAAGCACTTGTGCAGGGGAGAGGGACAGAGGGAGAGAGAGAGAGAGAGAGAGAGAGAGGGAGAATCCCAAGCAGACTCCATGAAGAGAAATGAAAGTCTCTGTTTTCCCTTCTGAGAAAATGAAGTTTCTGTTTAAAGCCACGAGGAGGTCTCTTATACAACTAGGCATTATTGCTTCTGCACAGAGGCCTCCCTGGGTGGCAGTTAAAGCCAGCACTTTGAGAGTGAGCATTAGACACTCTCAGGTCCCTGGGGGACATTTTGCTCTCAGATTATAATTTTGTAAATGCTTCTCCAGGGAGCTGAGAGAACTAATGTTCTTATGGAAAAGGGCTTGCTCACTTAAAAACCCACTCACCTCTAGGATTTGCTCCAACACTTACAGATGCTTATAAAGAAGTCCTAGAGCCTTGGTTTTGAGGTTTTACTCTAAAATGCCGGATAAAGCTCCCCAAACTTGCTTTATCTAGACTCTTCTGGGGCACACATTAAAAGTCCAGATGTCCAGGCCTGTCCCCTGAAGACTGATTCAGTAGGTTTATAGTGGTGCCTTCTGGAATCTGGATTTTAACAAGGGTGCCTGGAAATTCTTACCGTCAGGCAAGTAATGGCAATGCTTCTGAGCCAGGGGACACGGGTGGAGGGGGCGGGCCAGCCCATGGTCATTCCCACCACACCCCCCCCCCCCCAACAGGGAAGCAGTGACCACAACGGGAAGGAGACCGTGCTGGCTTGGGTGACCCCAAGGATCTGGTAATAGAGGCCTATGCTGGGCATGGGGACAGCAGGGAGGAGTACCCCGGAGAGAGGGAGAAGCCTTCAGAACAAGGGTGAGAGGGTTGAGAGTTGGGGGTGGGGGGGGTGCCAGCCATTCTGCATTTCCTCAAAGCTCATGAGAAGATCATCCCTGAATAATCTATGCTAAATAAGGCCATTGCTGCTCAGATTATGAGTCATAACCCTAGGATTGTTTGGACAGGACCTGTTCGGGGCACAGTGGTGGAGGAAACAAAGTAGACGGTCTAGAGTTAGGAGAAAATATACTTTGGGGGGAGGCTTGACCAGCCCTTGATACTCAGATCGTATGGGGCTCCGGTGTGGCTCTGCGACCTTGAGCTCAGTTGAGGGCCTTGTTGATTTCTGTTCGTGAAACTAGGCCTCGCTGCAGACACCGTCTCACCCTTGTCGCCGTGTTTCGGGGGCCAGCACAGCACCTGACACGCAGTACATCGTCCGTGGACCCCACTGCGCTGCTTGGAATCGCATCCCTCGGTATTGCTCGACCTTAGGGCTGCCGGCACTTTGATGGAGATGTCCAGCTCACAACCAGAGCCATATCTGATCCTCGTTTTCCCTTGAAAGCATCAGGAGATGCTTAGGCCTGTGGCAGGAATCACTGTCTACTCTGATTTCATTTCAGCGACTTAGTCTCCAGGGGTCTTTCTGGATTCACTCCGCTCTTCAGACTCACGCTGACTCAGGTCCGTCCCTTCAGAGGCGCGCGCTGAGAACCCCTCCTGAAGCAGATTGAATAACCAATCAGCCGGATGCTCAAATCCACCAGCGCCTTGAGTGTGGGCTCCTTCCTGAGGGGCCTTCTCGCTCTTTCTCCAACTCAGCAACACGCTCTACAAGGCCCAGCTGGAATTCGTCAGTGAACTACTGAGCGGTGCGAGCCTTCTCTGACAGCTCTGATTATCAGCTCAAGGAATAAAAACAAAAGTCAGGAAGAGATGCCAGAGGCATCTCTGGACGCAGCATAGAGCTAGGTCCTCCTGTGGCATGAATAACGTGAGGGAATAGGTTTCTCTTCTAAGCTTTAGCTCCATTTTGGGAGTTTGCTTGCTGGGAGGCATTAAAAAGCCCTTGTTTGACCAGTTAAGAAAATAAATGACCCATAGAAAGATTTATCTGTGATGGATTCACACTGTATTTTCAAGGGTCGGATGTAACATGTATGACTAATAATACCTTTTATTGAGCAACTACTATGTGCCACGTATTTTACCGAGCTAATCTCCACTTCTTAGGATAACCCTGCTGGGTTCCTGGTCGTACCTCCCTTCCCCACCTGCTTCTTTCCAATGAAGCTAGGGCTCTTAGAGAAACTTGGTCAAGGTAACAGAAGGTTGCAGAGCTGGGATTGGAACTTTGGACTCCAAACCCTAGAAATCATTTTTTTTTTCAGTCGCTAACCTTTTTTTTTTTTTTTTCCATTAAGCAATAATCGCACCTCTGATAAACCTCACTGGCTACGATACTGCCACTGCACAAAGATAACCTTTTTTTTAAATGTTTATTTATTTTTGAGAGAGAGAGAGAGACAAAGCGTGAGCAGGGGAGGCGCAGAGAGAGAGGGAGGCACAGAATCTGAAGCAGGCTCCAGGCTCGGAGCTGTCAGCACAAGGCCCAACGCGGGGCTCAAGCTCACGGACCGCGAAATCATGACCTGAGCTGAAGTCGACGCTTAACCAACTGAACCACCCAGTCTTCAACACTTTTTGTAACCCTAACTTGTGTCTAGTCTTGGTAACAGCTTTATTGAGATACAATTAACATACCCTACCATTCAACCATTGAAAGTGTGCATTTCAATAATCGTTAGTGTATTCACAGGGTTGTGCAACCCTTATCACAATAAATTACAGAACGTTTTCATCACCAAAAAAGAAACTCTGTGCCCTTTAACTACTACCTCCCCTATTCCCAGATCTCCTTCCCATCCGTAAGCAACCACTCATCTACTTTCTGCCTTTATAGATTTCTATAGTCTGAACATTTCGTGTAAGTGGCATTATGCAATATGTGTCCTTTTGGGTCTGGCTTCCTTCACTCAACCTATTCTCAAGGGTCATCCGTGTTGTAGCCTGTATCAGTACCTCATCTCTTTTTACGGCTGAATAATACCCCCTTGTTGTACGAACTGAATTGTGTCCCTCCCTGGTACACCAGAATGTGACCTTATCTGGAAATAGGAACACTGTCCATATGATCGATCATACTGGAGGTTATGCATATAGTCGTATTGGAGCAGGTGGGTCCTGACTCCAGCATGACCAATGCCCTAATACAAAGGGGGAATTTGGACACAGAGACGTGCACACAAGATGAGCACCTGTGGACACAGAGATGAGAGCGATGTGTATGTATGCCCAGGAATGCCAAAGGTTGCCACCAAGCGCTAGCAGCTCAGAGAGATGCGTGGAACAGATTCCCCCTCACCATCCGAAGCAGGCTTCAAGCTCTGAGCTGTCAGCACAGAGCCTGATGCAGAGCTGGAAGTCAAAAACCGTGGGATCGTGACCTGAGCTGAAGTCAGACGCTTAACCCACTGAGCCTCCCACGCACCCCTTCACCAACATTGTTATTGTCTGTCTTTTTTATTACAGCCATACTAGTGGGTTGGAAGTAGTATCATACTGTGGTTTGATTTGCATTTCCCTAATGATTAATTATATTGAATAGCTTTTCATGCGTTTTATGGCCATCTGTATATCTCCTTTGAAGAAATGTCTATGCAGATTCTCTGTCCATTGTTTCATGGGTTGGTCTTTTATTTCTGAGTTGTAAGAGTTCTTTTTTTTTTTTTTAATGTTTATTTATTTTTGAGAGAGACACAGACAGAGCTTGAGCGGGGGAGGGGCAGAGAGAGAGGGAGACACAGAATCCGAAGCAGGCTCCGGGCTCTGAGCTATCAGCACAGAGCCCGACTCAGGGCTCGAACTCACGAACCGTGAGATCATGACCTGAGCCGAAGTCGGACACTTAACCGACTGAGTCACCCAGGCACCCCGTGAGTTGTAAGAGTTCTTTATGTATTCTAGATATGAGTCCCTTATCAGATATTTGCAAATATTTTCCCACAATTTGTGTGTTTACTTTCTTGATGTGTCCTTTGAAACATGAAAGGTTTTTTTTAATGTTTATTTGTATTTATTTTTTTAATGTTTTTTTTATGTTTTAATGTTTTTTTATTTATTTTTGAGACAGAGAGAGACAGAGCATGAGCAGGGGAGGGGGCAGAGGGAGAGGGAGACACAGAATCTGAAGCAGGCTCCAGGCTCCGAGCTGTCAGCACAGAGCCCGATGCAGGGCTTGAACTCGCAGACTGTGAGATCATGACTCGAGCTGAAGTCAGACGCCCAACCAACTGAGCCACCCAGGAGCCCCTATTTGTATTTATTTTGAAAGAGAGAGAGAGAGTGTGTGTGTGTGTGCACCAGCAAGCTCTCACGAAGGAGGGGCAGAAAGGGAGAGAGAGAATCCCAAGCAGGCTCCTGGCTGTCAGCACAGAGCCCAACGTGGGGTTCGAACCCACAAACCTTGAGACCATGACCCCAGCAGAAACCAGGAGGTGGACACTCAACCGACTGAGCCACCCAGGCACCTTTACCAAAACACAAACATTTTTAATTTTGATGAAGCCCATTGTATATATTGCTAATTAATGTTTTACCCACCTATTTTGCCTCCACGCTTGCCCCTCTGTGTTCATTTTCCCAAGAGCAGCCAAAATGATCTTTTTTATTTTTAGGGATAAAGCAACCCTGCCAGGCCTCTGCATGTAGGAAAATTACAAAGATTACCCTGTGTGATCTGGCTCCCCCCACTTCTCCAGCATCATCTTACATTATCTCTCTTGCTCACAACATCCCAGCTTCTCCGACCTTTCTCTAAATCCACCTAGTTCCTGCCGTAGGGACTTTACTGTTCCTTTGTGATACGCTCCTCTCTAACTGACATTCACCTGCTCCTTCTCTTCCAGATTCAGCTCAAATGCTACTTCCTCCAAGAAGTCTTTCCTGATTGCCCTCTCTAATGTAACAACTCCTCACACACCCTGGATAATCTTTATTATATCACCCTGTTCCATTTCTGTCAAGGGGACTCACAAGAAACGATTTTTTTAAATTTTTTTAACATTTATTTATTTTTGAGACAGAGAGAGAGAGAGAGAGAGAGAGAGAGAGAGAGAGCATGAACAGGGGAGGGTCAGAGAAAGAGGGAGACACAGAATCCAAAACAGGCTCCAGGCTCCGAGCTGTCAGCACAGAGCCCGACGCAGGGCTCGAACCCACGGACCGTGAGATCGTGACCTGAGCCGAAGTCGGAGGCTCAACCGACTAAGCCACCCAGGCGCCCCAGAAACGATTTTATGCAAGTTGTTACTATGTTTCTCTGCTAGAATCTATGTTTGAGAACAGCAGTGACCTTCTCTGGCTAGTCCACTGCTACCCCTTAGTTTTGGGGACAGTGCTGGGCATAGAGAAGGTAGTTGGGAAATATTAGTTGAATTACTGAGCAATGCAATAGGGCAGCAACTAGACAGTGTATTATAGACCGGTGCTCAGAAATGAAAGAAACCTTCATAAATCTCAGGATTGGAAAGAACCTCAATCCTCTGGGTTTTACCAAGTCCCTCCAGCACAGTAGAGATTACATAATTTGGAATATTGGGCTTCTGACGGGATGGGAAAGCCAAGCAGTGTATCCTTGCCCATTAAAAACACTTCTCAAATTTTATTTAAAGGTTTATTTATTTTGAGAAAGAGAGAGAGAGAGAAAGCACGAGCAGGGGAGGGGCAAAGAGAGAGGGAGAGAGAGGATCCCAAGCAGGCTCCGTGCTGTCAGCACAGAGCCTAACTCGGGGCTTGATCCCATGAACCGTGAGATCATGCCCTGAGCTGAAGTCAATAGTCAGATGCTGAACCGACGGAGCCACCCAGGCGCCCCAAACGCTTCTCAAATTTTAAAATGCAAACACGGATCCGGGGTTCTTGCTAACGTGCAGACTCTGCTTCAGCAGGCCTGGGATTCTGCACTGCCACGAGGCCCTCACGTGATGCAGACACTGCCGGGCTGGGGACCGCACTGCCAGCAGAAGGGTTGAGGGGACAGGAGCGCCTTAGTTCACACGTGATGATGCCGCATCACTGCCATCCCGATACTAGCACGGTTGAGCCTTCCCATAGCAAGGGAGGAAAAGTTCACGTTTCCGTCTCTGAAGGGGTCGGGTCATCGAACGATCCCCTCTCTGCTCTCCAATGCCGGATTTCCCCCTACAAACATATCTTTACAGAATACGTGAGCCCACGGAGAAGGCCCCATCGCGGGAAAAGCCCACCCGCCTTCCTCTCTCTCACACCTCTGCGTTTTCTGTGTGTTGAATCGGTACGTCTTCTCTCATTTTCAATGCTGAAAGCAAAGCGCTTACGTGCGATTCAATTCTGTTAACACCTTCTGAGCACCTCCTGTATGCCCGCCCTGTGTTTTGGAGTTAGAGGTACAAAGACATCCCCTCTGTCCCAAGAGTCTAGTCTAGTGACAGCAGTGAGACGAGGAAACCCGTGTGCTAGTCATGATACAATGGGGACGTTTCTATGGTGGAAGCACCTAGAACTTTGGGGGAACTGAAGCATTTAAAAAAACATTTTTTTTAACATTTGTTTATTTTTGAGAGACTGAGAGCAGAGGAGGAGATGGTTGATTTGGTCCAGAATGTCTTTTTTTATTTTTCAGTAGGTTCCACATCCAACTTGCACTCAGGATCCTGAGATGGACCGACTAAGCCAGCCAGGTGCCCTTTGGCCTAGAATGTTTAAAAGGGACTTCGTGGAGGCAGCACCTGGGTGGCTCAGCCAGTTGAGCGTCTGTGTCTTGATTTCTGCTCAAGTCATGATCTCATGGTCGTGGGATCCAGCCCCACACTGGCTTCCATGCTGGGGTGGAGCCTGCTTGGGACTCGCCCTCTCCCTCTGCCCCTCCCCTGCTCCCTCTCGAAATAAATAAACATTAAAAAGAGAGAGAGAGAGAGAGAGAGAGACTTCATGGAAAGGAGGTTTGGGTTTGATCCTGGAGGATGGTGAGAAGTGTGGTAGATGAACAAGAGAAGGGATGTTCCAGGCTGAGGTTTTGTGCTGAGAAAATACTTCATGGATTCAGTGAACGGGTTGGAGCAGGGGGGAAGCCTGTGCAAGGCCGTGGGTCCTGTGCTAGGACTTGCCCTCCAGGAAACAGAGATTAAAGGTAGACCACCATGTTCAAACTACTTACTGCAAAAAAACTCTGTGAGTTGGGAAAAATGAGGAGTTTAGTGTGGTGAAAATGGGGCCAGCAAACTTTTTCTGCAAAGGGTCAGATTGTACTGTAAACATTTGAGGTATGTGAGCCATTGAGGGTCTGTTGCAACTGAATGGGTGTGGTTGTGTGCCAATAAAACTTTATCAATGCTCACATTTGAGATGCATATCATTTTCTTTTTTTTTAATTTTTTTTTAACGTTTATTTATTTTTGAGACAGAGAGAGAGACAGAGCATGAACGGAGGAGGGGCAGAGAGAGAGGGAGACACAGAATCTGAAGCAGGCTCCAGGCTCTGAGCCATCAGCCCAGAGCCCGACGCGGGGCTCGAACTCACAGACCGCGAGATCGTGACCTGAGTTACAGTCGGACGCTTAACCGACTGAGCCACCCAGGAGCCCCATGGGATGCATATCATTTTCATGTGTCACAAAATATTATTCTTCTTTTGACTTATTTTTCTACTTTTGGGAAACGTCAAAACTGTTCTTAGCTCAGGGGCACCTGGGTGGCCAGGTTGTTAAGCGTCTGACTCTTGGTTTCATCTCAGGTCATGATTTCACACTTCGTGAGTTCAAGCCCCGAGTCGGGCTCTGTGCCAACGGTGAGGAGCCTTCTTGAGATTCTCTCTCTCTGTCTCTCTCAAAATAAATAAGTAAACATATGTGTGTATATATATATATATATACATATATATATATATTTTATACCGTCCTTGAGCTAAGAATGTTATATACATAACATTCTTAGCTCAAGGACGGTATAAAATCAGTCTGCAGGCCGTATCTGGCCCCTGGGCCATAGTTGCAGACTGTGGGTGGGAACAAGGTCAAGACAAGGTAATAGTGGAGGAAGCTGGAAAAAAGCCTGGAGGGAAAAAGGAGTTTAAACTTTATCCTGTGGCCCATAGGGAACCGTTGGAGTTGTTCAGGGCAGGGGTAAGGTGTTCAACTGAGGCACAAGTGGAAATCTGTGCCACCTGGGTGACCTACGAAGCTTGAGAATGGAGCTGAGTGGAGGGGGAAGCCAGTGATTTGATTCAAGAAAATAAATTACTGCGAGCACTCAGTAAAAGCTTTAGAAAATCTATTTACATACAGAGTGCTAATTAAACTTTCTTTGCTTTTTCATTAAAGCAGACCACACCCTCTGTTGGCGCTGAATTGTGTTGTTCTAAGCACTTGAAAACAACAAATGGCATTTTCTTAATTACTCTAAGATAATTTTTATTAACACAAGTTGCCCTTGCGTGTATAGTCCAATTTACTGAGGTTTTGTCCTATATGTGCTTTATCCCATAAGCATGACTCAGAGTGGGAAGGTCTAATTCTCTGCCTCCTGTCAGGGAAGATACAATTATACTCAGTAGTGGGCTGGTAAATGTTTAACCACCTGCTCTTGGAAGAAAATGTGTGTGTGCACATACATTTAATTTTCGCTGACATAAAGGAAATGTAGCACCCAACTGAAAAATAGTAACAAATTATACAATATTATTTTATTATATTTGCTTAACATTTGTTTATTTTTGAGAGAGAGAGAGAGAGAGAGAGAGAGAGAGCAAGTGGGGGAGGGGCAGAGGGAGACACAGAATCCGAAGCAGGCTCCAGGCTCCGAGCTGTCAGCACAGAGCCCGACGCGGGGCTCGAACCCACGAACTGTGAGATCATGACCTGAGCCAAAGTTGGACGCTCAGCCGACTGAGCCAGCCAGGCGCCCCACATAATATTCTTTATTGTAAATTCCACGCAGCTAATTGATTCTCACGGAAAGCTTTCGTTACTTTTGGCCGAACTCTTGCGTTCGTGGCCCAACGGTGTTTGCGATTCAACCATGATCTGACACAATGAGATGGATAAATGCTTGATGATTATCCGGCTCAGCAAAGGAGTTGCTCCTGCCGTTGATAAATGAGTGTGGTTCTGACATGAATGCTGGTGGATAGTTTGTCCGTGTTAACAAATAACACAAAAGTGAAGCCATGAAGATGTATGTGGTAACTTCACTCATCAGTCAGGAGCAACCTCTTCGCTGAATCACGTGACAGTCTGAAAATACTAGAAGAATATCACCTCAAATATTTTCACTACTCACAACGTAAAGGTTATAGACCCGACACACTTTTAATCTGCGTTACTAACATTTTCTCTGCCACTTCATTAAGTTTAGACAATCAACAAAACGATAAATAAAACCTTGAGTTTTAGCATTGGTAAATACTCCCACCATGGACGATTCCAAGCTGTGAGAACAGGAATTGGGAAGAGATATACAACAGCACACCATTAGCGTAGTGTTTGTACTGCAGAGGTACAACCCACAGTTTGCAGAACTTCTGAAAATCCACCAGCCCGTTCTCTCTGGAATCAGATCCAGCTGGCTCCAGCATAGTGTCGATTATACCTCATTTTTCTAGACTGCCTCTTGCAGTTGACCGACCGGAGGGTCACCTGGAGAAACTGCTTTGTTTAAAACCAAAAAAAAAAAAAAAAAACAAACCAAAAACCAAACAAAAACACAAAAAACAAAACCAGACCTCAAGTACCTTCATGCGAAGTTAGCTATGAATAGATCAGCTGGTCATCTAAATTTTCCACCTTAACAAAATGACAACGTTCTCAAAAATTGGCTTTGAATATCCTCTAAAACAGTGCTCATTCTCAAATGTCTAGGACCAATGATAAGATTCTCAGTAATGATATGGCCCCTGTGGCATTTTCTCTCTTGTGGCCAAACTAACATAAAACATGGGTCATGGAATCGGGGGAAGGCCAGTGCAGGAAGGAGGAAGCAGCCTTCGAGCTCGGCTAGCCCAGCTTCTTTCATTCTTCAGATAAACGGAATCCAGAGAGGTTAATTTACTTATCTAAGTCAGAGAAGCGAAGCTGATATCAAAACCTAAGTTTTCAAGTGTAAAATAGTTTCTGTGTGCTAATTTTTCTCTCAAGCGCAAGATGAGATCATTGTGGTAAATGTACTCAGACTTCTCTTACTTTGGGATAAGTGGGTGCCTTGAGTAATACTGTTTCGGGGAGAACCATTGTTAGGCTGTAGAAAAGAAACCTCTGGGTATTATACTTACATACTATATCACAAGGGTTGTTGTGGATATCCTCCCTCTTATTTCATTACACTGTTACCATAATTCTTTTTTTTTTTAAATTTTTAGTGTTTATTTTTTTTTTAGAGAGAGAGAGAGTGGGGGAGGGACAGAGAGAGAGGGAGACACAGAATCCAAAGCAGGCTCCGGGCTCTGAGCTGTCAGCACAGAGCCGAAGCAGGGCTCGAACTCACAAGCCTTGAAATCATGACCTGAGCAGAAGTTGGACGCTTAACTGACTGAGTCACCCAGGCGCCCCCCTGCTTTTTTTTTTAAGTGTATTTGTTTGTTTGTTTTTTAATTTTTTTTCAACATTTATTTATTTTTGGGACAGAGAGAGACAGAGCATGAACAGGGGAGGGGCAGAGAGAGAGGGAGTCACAGAATCGGAAGCAGGCTCCAGGCTCTGAGCCATCAGCCCAGAGCCTGACGCGGGGCTCGAACTCACAGACCGCGAGATCGTGACCTGGCTGAAGTCGGACGCTTAACCGACTGCGCCACCCAGGTGCCCCTAAGTGTATTTGTTTTGAGAGAGAGTGAGACCACAGGGGACAGAGAGAGAGAGAGAGAGAGAGAGAGAGAGAGAGAGAGAATCCCAAGCAGGCTCCACTCTGTCAGCACAGAGCCCAATTCAGAGCTTGAACTCTTGAACTGTGAGATCATGACCTGAGCCAAAACCAAGAGTCACTTAACCAACTGAGTCCCCCAGGCGCCCTACATAATTCTTCTAAGGCACAGATCTAGTCATTCCAAGAGTAATTGTTCACAAATTAATAGCAAGTGAACTGGGCAAGTCTTGCATTAAACCAGCCAACCCTCAAGCACATTTCAGAGTCAAGAACACATTTTATACCTTGATCTGAGAGTGAAAAATCCCAGGTTCTTGAGAATGACTGGAGGCAGAAAATTCCTTTGGAAAACGGGCTGTTGGCCAGTCTCAATGGACTGCTGAAAATGTCACTTTTGAGAAGACAATTTCTTTCCTCTTCCCTGGAAATGACAAGCCTCCAACACCATGTTTCTTTCTTTCTTTCTTTCTTTCTTTCTTTCTTTCTTTCTTTCTTTCTTTCTTTCTTTC
>NW_024412419.1:6769109-6771834 GCF_014898765.1 Herpailurus yagouaroundi
TTCTTTCTTTCTTTCTTTCTTTCTTTCTTTCTTTCTTTCTTTCTTTCCCTTTTCTTTTTAAGTAATACAAACCTACAATCTCTTATCTGAAACCCCTGGGGCCAGATGTGTGTGGAATTCAGAACTTTTCAGGTTTTAGAATGGTAATAAAGCACATATACTGGCTATTCTGAGTCATCCCCAGTGGGGTCTGGGGCAATACTCCATAATCAAGCACATTTATATTTTGGAGTAAAGCATAACTATTCAAATGAAGTGGGAGAAATAAGAATATAAACAGCTTCATGTCAGTTCATTTCAGGTCAGTTTTACCATTAATAAGGCTGTTTATTTTTTATTTTTTAAAATTTTCTAATGTTTATTTATTTTTGAGAGAGAGAGAGAGAGAGAGAGAGAGTGAGCACAAGAGGGGGAGGGCAGAGAGAGAAGGAGACACAGAATCGGAAACAGGCTCCAGGCTCCGAGCTGTCGGCATAGAGCCCAACGTGGGGCTCGAAGCCACAAACCACGAGATCGTGACCTGAGCCGAAGTCAGATGCCTAACTGACTGAGCCACTCAGGCACCCCACCATAAGGCTTTTTAAAACATTAGGTTTTCAGGGCTATGTAGATACAAAATTTCTTGGTGAGGGAATACAGACCTTTAATGATGTTATCGGAAAGTCTTCCCTTCGTACATTAAAAAAATGTACGTGTATGTGTGTAATGTTTTCTTGACCCACGTTCAACTTTAATTTTATTATTTGTTGGAAACTACTCATTCTCGTTATATTAATCTCAGAGGCACATTAGCTGTGTCTGGCTCAGATCTTGTTTTAATTCCCAGCCTGTGCACAGGGCAAGGTTTTCTGCAATTCTCCGGGATGTCTGCGAGAGTACACGGCTTTCGTGTTCTGTCACAGATGTCATTTTATACGCCAGCGGACTTGGTAATGACTTGCTTCCCACCAGCCCTC
Organism: Herpailurus yagouaroundi; assembly: GCF_014898765.1. NCBI lineage: Eukaryota > Metazoa > Chordata > Mammalia > Carnivora > Felidae > Herpailurus > Herpailurus yagouaroundi. The sequence continues at coordinate 6,770,066 of NW_024412419.1, forward strand.
CCAACCACCTGTATGGTGCATTGCAGCTTTGCAATTTTATTTTTGCGGCTACTAAAGTCTCCTGTAAAGTGACCTGAAAAGTTATATTAAACTACAGGAAACAAGAACAGGCGTTGCATATAAAGAGAGCAGAGAAGAACACCAAGCTCAACTTTGTCCTTGTAAAAGCAGTCTTGATCAGTCTGGTTAATGCTGTACTAGATGCCAGGGAAAAACACGACTTCCTCCTCTTTAACCCTCACAGCCTGATGGATACTAGTCCTCTAAAAATCAAGACTTGAAAAACTATCCGGAATATTCTCCGGCGACAACAAAGAACGAAACAAAAGCTATAGCTGGAAAACCAGTGAGGAGGAAAACAGAGTCTGCTAGGTGTAGGGGAGGATGTATTAACATCAATATGTACAGGACTTGGATTGTAGACTTAGTAGCATATAGAGGAAACCCACCAAAGACACCAAAAGAGTGAAAACAGCTAAAAGGAAGATAGGAGCAGAGATGCTACAGTTTTAAAAATTGTAACTCATTGCCTAGCGCGGCAATAAAAGCTATCCACTAATACTGCTATTTCAGAAAGTTAAATTTCACATGCAATGCTACTAAAATACCAAAGGCCATACATAACGTCTGACCCACGCTGCCATCTCATATAGCAAATTCTTACATGGGAGCTTAAAAAAAGAGTGTTTGACTGGTCCACTGTCCTGCAGCGTCAGGAGGCTGCTTTGTCTGACATATTGAATTTCCAATGTCTCTCACACTTCCTCCTTTTCAGATGCACAAAAGGTTTTTGTAAAGTTTCTCTTGCTTTTATTGCTGGCAGCTACAGAAACCATGCCACATGCCTGGCGTAGAGTTATAGGGTGTGCTTTCATTTGACTAGTGTCTTCAGAGCTTCTGGATTTTTAAAAATAACCCTTAAAGTTTCCTTAAGAGCTGTTACATGAAAATCTGTACGAATTCAAACTGCGTGCTGAATCAGTTATGCATGAGAGTTGCCTGCCATTGTTGCGTGTCCCCTCTGAAACCACAGGAAGAGGGGCTCTTTCCCCAGGTTCGCATCCACTGCCTGGGTTCCCTCCACTTCCTGCAGGAATTTCACTTGAGGGCATGCAGTTATCTTCCAGGGTGGGTCCTGGTCTGGTACTCTAAAACTATTTCCAACGAACGCAGAATGACCTAGGCTCGTACAAGCTTTTGGAAACACGACGGGGACATTTCCTAGGGGCCTGTGAGCTCGGCAGCGCCCAGACTTCGAAGTCAGCGGGACCCGAGTTTGAAGCCCCGGTCGCCCCCGGGGCCTTCACCGTGTGCTCTGCGGCTGCGTGTTCTATGTAAAGCAAATAACCCTCGCTTTACGTGCCTCGTGAGCTCGAGAGGATTAGGTGACTTTACATAGAGCACGGGAGCATCACCATATGGTCATTTCTTGTCACCGTTACCGAACCCCAAACTGGCGGCGGGCGGGGGTGGGGGGTGGGGTGCGGGTGATGCCCGGCTGGGCGCGGGAGACACTCGTCGCGCCGAGTGCGGGCGGGGGGCGGAGCGCACCGTCCGGCAGGGGGCGAGCTCCTCACACTTTCTCTCTCGCCTGGACGGGCATTCCCCGCGGTTTAGGGGGGGGACCCCAAGGAAGGTTCCTAGCGCCGGGTAGGGGAGGGTAGACTGTGGCTGGGCCCGGAAGGGTGAGACGAGGCCCCGCCTGCCCGCGAGGCCCGGGGTGGGGGTGGGGGCGCGCCCTCGAACCACGGCGCGCGGCGCGGGGCTCG
>NW_024412419.1:6772234-6837962 GCF_014898765.1 Herpailurus yagouaroundi
AGTTTCTTTTCCTCCCAATCGGACGCGGCCGGGCCACCCCTGCCCGACACAGAAGCCCTTTGTTCCGTGTAGGTGGCTCCGAGGAGATGGCTGATGGCTACCTTGGGCCTTTTTAAGACCCCCCTCCTCCCGCCGCCCTCGTTTCCCTCTCGGGGCCCCGGGCCGGGCGGTTTCCCGCAGCGCGGCCAACTTTGGCCGGGAAGGCGGGGTGGGCGGTGAGCTGGGACCCCCCGCGCCCGCCGCGGCCGGAGTGGTGGGCTCGCCAGCCTTCACCAGGCGCCCACCTCCCACTTGTTCTGGGAGAGCCCCTGCACGCAGCCTGCCCCGCTGCAGCCCTGGCCCCCTTTGCCCTTCCCTCGGGTGGGTGGGAGGACCGTGGGAGGACCGTGGGAGGACCCCGGCCGTCCGGGGAAGGTGTGCACACCTTAGCGGGGAAGGCCTGACCGCATTCCACACCGCGCCCGGCAACCGAGTGCGGGGAGCTGAGTGCGGAGCCGGGGCTTCTGATCCGAAGACGTGTGATAGCCGTCCCCCAGTTGCGTGTGTCTCCCCCCCTTGCCCCCCCCCCCCCCCGATTGCCCTCCTCCCCATCAGCCTGGAAAAGGCCTGATTTTAATCAAGTGCTTTCAAGGTGCAAAGTCATCATGCCTAGTGCTAACTGGTAAGCCCTCCACATCCTGCGGAGAGAACCCTCAGGAATGAACAAGCTTAGGTTGACAGTCAAAGCAGCATGCGTTGTAGGGCAGAGTTTGTGAGTCCAGGGCCCCCGCTGCTGTGTGGTTTAGGGTAGCTCCTCGCCTCTCTGCTCTGGTTTTCCTTACCTAGCGAACAGGAGTAATAAATACATCCTTTCCCGGACCATTATGAGGGTCAGAGACGCGGTGTGTGACGTGCTTAGCACTCTGCTTGGCTCCTAATAGGTAACTGGTTTACAAGCCACACGTGTGCCAGTATAGAATAGATGATTAAATTTCTCTTGGCCAGAATGTCAAGTTACAGCCTTAAAATGGGGTATCGCAGGCATTTTAGAAGAAGATGATTGGGCTAGAGTGAGTGAGGGGAGGTCACGGCAGAGCTTTTTAAATTAGGCGATGCCATTAATTTTTTTTTGCCCACTTTGAGCAAAGCATCTGCTGTTAGGAATTGCTTGGGGAAAAAAAAAAAAACCCCAGAATGTTTCTCTTAATGGGGATTTATATTTGTGTAGACATAAACAGTTAAAAGTAATAGATTTAGCATTATGAATGTTTTAAGTATAGCCAGGGCCCCCTCCTACCTCTCTCCTTTCTTCTCTCCTGTTTTTTGGTGGAGGAGAGCTTCATGTAAACCTTTTGTAGTGAGTTCTGTAATCCCTCATCTACTTGTGTCAGCAAGGCTTAAAAATGTTGGCTTCAAATTAAAAAAAAAAAAAAAAGGCTTTAACTGAGGTAGATGGAGATGACCCAGAGAAGTTTTTTCAGAAGTACTGGTTGAAAAGCAAGGGGAACATTTTCATCCTGTTTTGAGAATACACCATTAATGATGTCTATGGAATGATTGCAACCAAAAAAGTAGCTGAGTGTTTCTTTAGGGAAGGAAGCCTTGTACACGATGCCTTAAAGAAGGCTTGATTATATATAAAGTTCTGTTTCTTTTCCCCACTGCTGTTTGTCAGCTAAATATTATTAACACTGGCAGGTGCTGGAGAGTTAGGCAAATAGGAATTGCTCTTAAAATTGGCATACCCTTCCTCTGATTAATTTTCGTTTGCAGTGTGTAATTTCCAAAGCCTTTTTTTTTTTTTTTTTTTTTTTTTTTTTTTGTATGCTGTGCAGGAGATTACCCGAGAGCTCAGTTACTGAGCAGATTAGAAAGAGACTGGATTTGGTCATTTTATTAAATTGCAAGCTTGCTCCCTGTTGCCATCCAAGCACACGGATTGGTTAAACTTTCAAAAATGAAAAACTTGAAATCATTACAAGTCTATCTTCACTTTTAAAAATTTAATTTTGAGAGAGAGAGAGAGGGAGGGAGGGGCAGAAAGAGAGGGAGACAGAGAGAATGCCAAGTAGGCTGTGCTGTCAGTGGAGAGCCCAATACAGGGCTTGAACTCGTGAGATCATGACCTGAGCCAAAATCAAGAGTCAGATGCTCAATGGACTGAGCCACCCAGGGGTCCCAGGTCTCTTTTCACTTTAGGCAAATCCACTGTTCATACTATGATATGAAATATGTGAGTTTGGATTTTTTTTTAAATGTTTATTTATTTTGAGAGAGGGAGGAGTGAAGAGAGAGGACCCCAAGCAGGCTCCACATACCTTGATCTCACGAACCGAGAGACCATGACCCAAGCCAAAGTCAGATGCTTTAACCAACTGAGCCACCCAGGCGGCCCGTGAGTTTGGATTTGTGAGAAAACTAGATTTGAGAGGCGTTTACTCTCTGAGGAATCACTGTAGATTCCTTTATTTTTATTTTTTATTTTTTATTTAAATTTTTTTTTTCAACGTTTATTTATTTTTGGGACAGAGAGAGACAGAGCATGAATGGGCGAGGGGCAGAGAGAGAGGGAGACACAGAATCGGAAACAGGCTCCAGGCTCTGAGCCATCAGCCCAGAGCCCGACGCGGGGCTCGAACTCACGGACCGTGAGATCGTGACCTGCTTGAAGTCGGACGCTTAACCGACTGCGCCACCCAAGCGCCCCTGTAGATTCCTTTAAATAATGCTCTCTCCTGGGGTGTGTAATGTTCATTCCCATTTCCAAAACTTGTTCCAAATAGTTGCATTAACAAGTGATGCCCACATATTTCAGTTTTCAGCAAGCATTAACTTTTCATACTGAAGTGAGGCAGAGAGTGGCTCTTGTGACATAAATTACTCATTTACCATAAAATAAATTTAAAATTTGCAAGCCCTGTTCCTGTGTTTAAATAAATGAGTCATGGGATTAGCAAACTAATTTTAAACTGATAAACCTTTGTGAACCTATTTTTTCCAATATAGGTTATGTCTGATAAAAAGTGTTTTACAACTGACATGTACTTTTTGGATACGTACATCTGTAGCTGGGCTGTTTGTAGCTGTTGGGTCCCTACCCTGCACTATGAATATCACATCTGTTGTATTTATTCCTTATTGCTGCTTTATACATGAGGAAACTGAGGCTCAGAGAAGGTAATTTGTTCAAGGTTATAGAGCCTAGTAAGTTGAAGAGCTGGCTCCACGCTGTTTTCAGAAGTGTTGCTGTTTTTTAAGATGATTTTTAAGTAATCTCTACACCCAGCGTGGGGCTCGAACTTATAACCTTGGGATCAGAAATTGAGCTTAAGAGTCACATGCTCTACGACTGAGCCAGCCAGGCACCCCCATCTTCTGTCCCTTTTAGTGATGCTGAATTCTCTGAATTCCTCATTTGTTGGATAGTTATGGGTTCAAGTTCAGACTCCACCACTTGCCAGTTTTGTGAACTTGGCTGAGATGCGTTTTCTTATTTTCCTCAGCACTAAGTCCTGGATAACAATACCTCTCTACTTCAGAGGGTGGTGGGGAGGGTTCAGTGAGATAAGATACAACACAGTATCTGACAGGCACCGGGTCTAGTAAATGCTAACTGCTTGACAACATAGTTAATCCGTAGAACCTGTTGAGGGCTCTGGCACCAACATGGGTTTGCCTGGGGGTTGGGTAGGAAGAGTAGAGAAAATGGAGGAATGGTTGAATGAGTTAAGTGAATGAAAACTGTATTTGTTAACCCATGCTTGTTTGTTTGTTTTTTTTGTTGTTGTTGTTTTTTTGGTTTTTTTTTAACCAGTGTGTTGTTTCGCCTGGTGATCACTTTCTCTGGGTGAAGTAATTATTGTGCACATTTTTAGTAAAGTCTGCTGCTGCAACTGGATGGAATCTGTGTTTTTGGAAATAATGGAAAAAAATAAGTAGTTGTGACATAACCCTGAGAAGTGAGCTTCTCCCCGCCCCCCACCTTTTGGGGGGGGGTTATTTCTGTCTCCGTTTCTTGGAGTCTCTAGGCACTTTGAAATAATTCTCAGAATAAGAAAAAGTTGTATACGTACTTGGAATATTCATGTTGATAGTTCAGTCCTCCTGTAAAACACCATCCATGCTGCCTTGCCTATTTGGCTTTTGTTAGATATGTAGTTTTAAAAATAAATTTGATGTTGACTCGTAAGTATTACAATTTAATCTGCTTCCTTCCGGGGCCATAATTCTCTACTCTGTTGTCCTTGGTTACCTTGGAAATCTCATTGCTGTCACAAGCACAGGGTTCTAACTGCAGGGGTAAAATGAGCCTGTGGGCTGCACAGATTCCCAGGGGCCTTGCTGTCCTTGGGGCTAGATGCCCCTCCCAGCAGTTCTAGTGGGAACCTGGCCCATGTGCTTTTTAGGCAAGAATGTGATTCTGAACCTCAGCCCTTTGTGAAGAGCGCTCTTCCAGATCCCAGACTAGTAGATTTTGCATCTGTTGTCGGAAGGACATAATCTTTTCTTGCCCGTGTGTTTGTGTTTTTGGAAATGAGGTTTTGTGGTCAAACAGGGCCACCTTATTTATGCTGTGTTCTGAAATCTGGACTTAAAACGTGTTTGGAAATTTTTGAGTCACTTAAGGAGGAACCGATCTTCTCTTGTTATGTAATCCTCCCTCCTCCTCCCAATTGTTTCCCCTGTTTCTTGTGATTAACAGTAAAAATACTAATGATTCTCCCAGTAGGGTCCAGGCTCTGACATTCATGCAGTATTTATTGAGTCCTGCTGTGTGCTAGGTGATGGGAATAGAATACCAAGTGAAGTAAGTTCCCTCTTTGAAAGAACCTACAGCTTAGCGGGAGAGGCAGACATCCTACAACAAATCAGTGCAATAAACCAAGTCACTGTGAGAGCTGGGGCTTTAAGATTGTCCAGGATCATGGATGCCCAGGGATGGCATTGGTCAAGTGTGCCTGGGGTTGTGGTTAGGAGTGCGGTTGAGTCATGAGGTCAAGGTGGTCATCTGTGGGTTACCGCATGCTTTAGTCACTAAAGTGTCTCAGAATGGCCTTCTGTGGCTGCCTTCCTGCCCTAGGTAAGTACTGATCCACTCCTGAGCTGGTGCCATCTAGGCCTCTGATAGAGTTTTCACAGTGTCCCATCCACAGAGGCTGTGCAGGCCAAGAGTTTGCAGGGATCCTTAATTCTTTTCTTATGCTCCACATTTCTAGGAATTGGTGCCTTCATGGAGCATATGCATTCTAGATCTGTATTAATATGGTAGCCTAAGATTAAAAATTCAGTTTCTCCACTGTACTAGCTGAGATTCAGGTGCTCAGTAGTCACGTGTGTATTGAACAGTGTAGATTTAGAACATTTTCATCCTTGCGGAAAGTTTTGTTGGACAGTGATGTTTTAGACCCTTGCAGCTCAAAGCAAGGTCCACTGACCAGCATTAGCATCATCTGGGAGCTTGTCAGAAATGTAGAATCTCAGATTCCACCTTAGACCTAGTGAAATTGAGTCTACCTTTTATTTTATATTTTTGTTTTTTAAATATTTATTTTTGGGGTGCCTGGGTGGCTCAGTTGGTTAAGTGTCCAACTTTGGCTCAGGTCATGGTCTCACGTTTCGTGAGTTTGAGCCCTGAATCAGGCTCCATGATGACGGTGTGGAGCCTGCTTGGGATTCTCTCTCTCTCTCTCTCTCTCTCTCTCTCTCTCTCTCTCTGCCCCTCCCCCACTTGCTCTCTCTTTCTGTCTTTCTCAAAATGAATAAACTTAAAGAAAATTTTTAGTGTTTATCTTTGAGAGAGAGAGAGCACAAGCAGGGGAGGGGCAGAGTGAGAGGGGGACAGAGAATCAGAACCCAGGAACCTTGAGATCATGACCTGAGCCAAGGTCAGATGCTTAACTGACTGAGCCACCCAGGTGCCCCCGAGTCTATATTTTAATAACATCCCCAGGTGCATTGTCTGCATATTAAAGTTTGAGAAGCAGTGATGTAAGAGTATGAATCCTTGCTGCAGTTAGAATCACTTAGGGGGGATTTTGTGGCCTAGAGGTTCCTGGCCTATTCCCTGAAACTCTGACTTACTGGTTTGGGTGAGGCCTGCAGCTCATTGGCATTTGAAAGCTTCTCCACAAATGGAGTTGGTAATTATTGCAGTAAACAGATAGTTATGTAATGTAATGTCAAGTAATGATAAGTGATAAGAAAAGTTCTGTAGAATTTGGGAGTAGCAAGTGACTTTGGAGGTTGGGAGGCAAATCAAGAAAGGCCTCTGAAGACGTGATGTTAGAGCAGTGTCCGGAATGCAGTGAGGAATCCAGCCCGGGAAGAGCCGAATGGAAGCACGGCACGTGAAAAGGCCAGAAGATGTGACCGGACTAGGGCATTTAAGGACAGGAAGAAGGAGGTGGGTGAGGAGAGAAGGGTGAGGGCGGGCAGGGACAGGTCACACAGGCCTTGATGGTCTTGGGAGGGGATCGGACCTTGTTCTGATGTGATGGGAAGCTATCAGAGGGTTTGAGCAGGGAATAACATGGTCCCATTTACATTTTACAAGTGTCACGGCGATTGTTCTACAGAGAATAGACCAGCAAGGCAGGAGACAAAAGCAGGAGACTGGTGTGGCGAGGAGTCTGGTGCAGGCATCCAGGCAAGAGGGTCTTGGCCTGGGTGGTGGCGGTGGGGGAGAGGAGAGGTCTGGTGGAGAGATCTGTGGTGCATGGAGTGTTGGTATGCCGGGGAAGTGAGCAGGAAAGAGTTCCTGCCCCGCAAGACCGAAGTCAAGCCCAGTTCACCCAGGCCACCTGGAGAATAGACCTCCCTGCGTCTCTAGAGTGAAGCGTCTGCTGCTGCTGCTTAGTGTCAGCATCGAGGCCAGCTGTGTGCCACTCAGCTTCACTGGTTGGAGAACTGTTAAAACCAATCCGGAGGGTGCCTGGGTGGCTCGGTTGGTTGGGCGGCCAACTTCGGCTCAGGTCATGGTCTCACGGTCGTGGGTTCGAGCCCTGCGTCAGGCTCTGTGCTGAACGCTTGGAGCCTGGAGCCTGCTTTGGGTTCCGTGTCTCCCTCTCTCTAGTCCTCCCCCATTTGCGCTCTGTCTCTCTCTGTCTTTCAAAAATGAATAAATGTTAAAAAAAAAAAATCCTGAATATTTGTTTTGTTTCATGGCAGACAGGGATGGGGTAGACTCAAAGCCTAGCTGTGTAGACCTGGGCTGGAGGGGTATGTTCACTTCCCTCCACTGCAGAGGACAGCAGGGGACACTTCATTGACTGTGTCAGATGCCCGAGATCCTGCCTCTGATCCAGCTCCCCAAACACCCCTCTTTCCCTGCTACAGAGAGCAGGGGAGTTCACCTGGTCACTGTCCAGCAGTAAAAACATGCCTCCCTGGCTTCAACTTTTGTGTGTTGTGTGCTCTTAAAGCAGTTGCCAAGGGCCCTTCCAGGTGCTTTTGTACCATCATCATTTCATCATGTGAGTCACGTTGTGGAATAAACGGGTCTGGAATACTTGGGCTGTAGTTTTATTTGTATTAGGTTTTGCTGAGTTTATGGATTCATAAATATATGCTGGGCACCTACCAATATGCTATCACTGCCAGGTCAGGGCTCCTTCCCCATAAGCCACTTTAGAAGTCCTGATGAGTATAGGCAATATCGTGAGACATTTCAAACTCTAAAGTTGTATTAATAGAGCTCTTATTAGAGTCACAGGTGTGGCTGATATTAGTGCGGCGTGTTGCTTATATTCATTACTGAGGAAAAATGCTGCATTTCACTCGGGATAATGAAATACAGATGCACTTCTTTTTTCCAATCCAAATTTATGGACCCCTTGCATTCAGACAGAGACTCCTAGGCTTGACGATAAGATCCTTTCAGTTAATTGTTTTTGGAGTGTGTGATTGACTCTGTAACAATGCTCTTTAAACAAGCTTCACGGTTATTACCCTGTCATTGTCATGAGTTGGTTGTTAGAGTCTCGCTGAGGAATGTCGTCTCCTACGCCGGTGTTAAAGTTATCGAGTAGTGAAGGTGTTTAGGGGAAGCGGTTGTGGTTTGGCAGCCACGGTGTGCTCCGCACTGTTTCAGAGTCCGGGCTCGGCACTTTCTCCTGTGGTCGCGTGGATTGCACTTTCGCGTGCCTTGGAGTTGAGCAAAACTGTGGATGCATCTCTGAGTCCTGTTCTTAGGACCCTGAGCTGGGCTGCCTCTCCACAAGCCAGTTCCCCAGTTTTTACTTCCCCTGTGTTGCTAGCATGTTCTACCCTATCCTTTCACTCTGTAGGGCAAGCTTGTTTGTGAAGCCAGAGTACGTGTTCAGGTATCTTCCTGTCCAGAGTTTTAAGGGAAACTTTGCAGGCCTTGGGTTGTTTTTGGTGCTGTTGTTGCGTGAGTGTGTTTGGGACATCCACAGCATGGTCGAAGCGTGACTGTCAGTCACCGTTGCTGTTTTTTCTCCCCTCTTGTCTTTCTAGCATTTATTGGGTGCTTACTGTGTGCCAGACATGCTTTAAGTTCTTTGCATATACTATTACCTTGTTTTAATTGTTACAAAAACGCTGCACGGTTCCGAGAACCTAAGCCGCTTTACCAAGATCACAGAGCTGGGAAGTACTGGAGGCAGGATTCCAACTCTAGCATTTTGACACGAGGGTCTGCTCCTTTAGCAGCCGGCTGCCTCTGTGTAACTTGGGCCAGAAAAGCCTCCCTGTGTTGATGCCTCTGTGATGACTGGGACCCCTCTCGCTGTCAGCGTTAGTGACTGGCATCTATTGCGTTTCTTGAGTGCGTGCTTTGGGGAAATCCTTGCTGTTCCGCTCCCTCACTGTCCTTGTTGCTGTAGAAATGATTTCTCTTTACTCGCTTCACGGCTCTGCCGACATGCCCAGCCCTGCAGGGATGAGTGGCTCAGGGCAGTGCTCACAGCCTGGCAGGAGGCCTGCCCTACTAACGGTATTAGTAATGATGTCATCTTTCCACTCGATCTTGAAGATGGCTTTGTCAATATGATTTTATACATAGATGCTGTCAATAAAATCGAGTGGCTGATGGAGACAAACTCTCTCTGATGATGAATTCCTCTGTATTTTAGGATTCTAGCAAGGTGATCAGGATTTGGGGCCCTCTTTCTCTAGTTTCCCAGAAGAAATCACATTTTTATTATGACTTTTTTTTTTTTTAATGCCAACTGCAACCATGGCTGACATTGCTTTCGGCCTTAATTTTGTTTTAAGGACTGTGCTGTGTATTAAATTGATTATTGAATCCTTTCAAAGATCCTGTGAGGTAGGTCCTATTACCTCTGTCTTAACGGTTGAGGAAGGCCAGATGCAGACAAGTTACATGCCTGCGGTTCCCCAATCCCGCACTAGCAGTTGATGGAACCAGTACTCCCAGCCGCACTGTTAGCACTGGTGTCCTTTGGGCTCTTCCTCCTCTTGGTCCTCGGATGCACCTCCTGATGTCTCCTGCTGGCATCTCTGTTCCTCTTTAGGTGTCTCTGTGGGTCTCTTTAGTGCAGGTCGGTAATTATAGACCTTCTGTAGGCCAGTCAGCATTGTCGCTGACCTCGGGAATGTGTGATTGCCCGGACAGGGTCATCAGACACTAACCCCTGGGGAGGTACTTAGCATCAGGGGTGTTTATTAAGTGACCCTTAACTACCTCGAAGTGAGTTAAAAGGAGAGATCTGGCTTCCTCAGAGCCAAGGGACTGATAATACTGTCACAGCTGTGTGTAAAGGACTCCACAGCCACGCAGGCAGGGATCAGATGCATACAGATTTCTCTCTTTGTCAGCAAATCTGTGTTTTGAGAGGCCACTGAAGGGTGAATCACAGATATGGTGTGTGCAGGCAGACTCAGGCTGAGGAGTCAGCTCCCTGTTGCCAGCTAGGGGACTTTGGGGGAGATTCTGCAGGGAAGGGGGAACGTCAAGTCCTTGTGCCATGTTTGTTCCTCCGACGGCCCTGACCTGTTGCTAGCCAGCTGGTGGACCTTGTGCTGGGGATTTCTGGCCCAGCCTCTGTGGCCTCTTTGGGAAATGGAGAGCTGGATGAGCTGGGGTGCAGGCAGGGGCTTCTCCAGCCCTTACCATTCTGCGTCTACGGATGTCTGCAGCTCGACTCGCCTGCCTCTTGCCACTCTACTTTTTCTGATCCTCTACTCTCTCTGCCTCTGAGCTGTTCGTACTTGTGCTTTTCAAGAGGTTAGAGGTGAAAATAAGCTTCACCTCTTCATTCCCCCCTTGAGAGATTCCCTTGCCCAGAAGATCACTGGAGTCAACAGGGTGGTTGTACTTGAGCTGGAGTGTCACTGGGTGCAGTTCTAGTTCAAGTTTGGGACAAGCGGGGCAGGGTTTTTTGGCCCCCTGCTCGCCTGGGGGCAGCTTGAGCAGTCTCTGCTGTGATGTCTTGGCCTCTAGGTTCTGTCTCTGTTGTGCTTTGCTTCGCTGGTGAAGAGCATGTTGTGTTAATGATAGGATCGCAGGGTTTTGTGATCATTGAATACTTTGGACTGTTGAACTTGTAGTAAATCCTGCTCATAGCTCATAGCTTTCCCCTAGGTTTTGGGAGAGCCAGTATTCTCATTGGAAGCTGTGCTTTATGATGATGCCCTGTGGATTTGGTTGTGTTAATATGGTGGTGTGGAAAGAGCCTGCCATGAGGAGAGGGGATTCCAGTTCTACTTTGGTCTCCACCTTGCATATGGCCTCGGGCAGGTCACTGCCCAGAATGTCTGGTCTCTAAAATGAGCAGTTTGATGGGGCGCCTGAGTGGCTCAGTCAGGTAAGTGTCCAACTCTTGATTTTGGCTCAGGTCATGATCTCACGGTTCGTGGAATCAAGCCCGGTGTCGGGCTCTGAGCTGGCAGCATGGAGCCTGCTTAGGATTCTCTCTCTGCCCCTCCCTTGCTTGCGTGCTCTTTCTCTCTCAAAATAAAGAAACCGGTTCACCTTCTTAAGAAAATAAATAAAATGAGGGGTTTGGATTAGTCAATCTTTGACTACCCTCTCCAGCTTGAAAATCCTATCGATCTTTGTATCACATATTTTGAGTTGGAAAAGACTCCAGAATAAATGATGGGAATAAAAATCAGCAAGAAATGGCTAGTTTGTAGTCCTGAAAGGAAAGTGTAGGTTCTGAATTATATTTTCAAGCTGAGTGTTTTTTTTTTTTTTTGAAAAAGACCTTTCTGTGGCTTCCTGGGGCGCTTATTTTTTGTTGCTTTTTATTTTAAAATTGAGATACAATTCACCTACCATAAAGTTCACCCTTTTACACTAATTCATTGATTTTTTTTTTTTTTTAGTTTATTCACACAGTCGTGTGTGGCCATCCCTACTGTCCAATTCCAGAACATTTCATCACACCGAAAAGAAACCATACCCGTTAGCAGTCACTGTCACCCCTTCTGTTAGCCCCTGACAACCACTAATTTCTTTTCTGTCTCTGGATTTGCCTGTTCTTGACATTTCATATAACGGAACTCATCCAGTATGTGGCCTTTTGTGTCTGGTTTCTTTCACGTGGCATAATGTCTTTGAGGTTCATCTTACCTGTACTGTGAGCTTATACTTCATTCCTTTTTCTGGCTGAGTATTATTCCATCGTGCAGATTTTTGACATCTTTATCCACTCATCACTTGATGAACATTTGGGTTGTGTCCACTTTTTGGCTATTATAAATAATGCTGCTGTGAATATTCTTATACAAGTTCTTGAGTCGACATATGTTTTCTCTTGGGTATATACCTGGGTGTGGAATTTCTGGGTCATATGGCAACCAACCCTATGTTGAACTTAAAAAAATTTTTTTAAATGTCCATTCATTTTGGAGAGATGGAGAGAGGAGAGAGAGACAGAGCATGAACGGGGGAGGGGCAGAGAGAGAGGGAGCCACAGAATCCGAATCAAGCTCCAGGCTCTGAGTTGTCAGCACAAAGCCCGACATGGGGCTCGAAACTACAGACTGGGAGATCATGACCTGAGCTAAAGTTGGATGCTTAACCGACTGAGCCACCCAGGCACCCCTGTTGAACTTTTTGAGGAACTGTTAGACTGTTCAAAGGGGCTGCACTACTTACATTCCCACCAGCAGTGTATAGGATTCCAATTTCTCTCTGCCAACACTTGTTATTGTCTGTTTTTTTTTTTTTTTTTTTTTTAATAACCATCCTAGTGGCTGTCACCTAATATCACACGGACTTGATTTGCACTTTCCTGATGGATAATTTATGGTGCCGAATATGGTCTCCTGTGCCTATGGCCATTTGTGTATTTTCTTTAGAGAAAATACCTCTTCAGACCCTTTGCCCTTTTTTAAAATGGGTTTTTTGTCATTATTGTTGAATTGTAAGAGTACTTGATATATTCTAGAAACTAGACTCTTAGCAAATATATGATTTGCAAGTATTATCTCACATATTGTGGATTGTCAGCACAGAAGGTTTTAATTTTGATGAAGTCCAGAATATCTGTTTTTCCTTTGGTTGCTTGTGCATATCTAAGAAGTTGTTGCCTAAATTAAGGTCACAAAGATTTATACCTATATTTTCTTTGGAGAATTCTAGTTTTAGGACTTACATTGAAGTCCTTGATTCATTTTGAGTTAGTTTTTGTATATGATGTGAGGTAGCAGTCCAACTTCATTCTTTGGCATGTGAATATCCAGTTTTCCCAGCACTATTAAAAAGAACTTTTTTTAATGTTTATTTATTTTTGAGAGAGAGAGACAGAGCGTGAGTGGGGGAGGGACAGAGAGACAGAGAATCCGAAGCAGGCTCCAGGTTCTAAGCTGTGAGCACAGAGCCGGATGCAGGGCTCGAACCCACAGGCCCTGAGATCATGACCTGAGTCGAAGTCGGATGCTTAACCAACTGAGCCACCCAGGTGCCCTGCATCACCATTTGTTGAAAAAAGTTCTTTCTCCATTGAATTCTTTTGGCACCCTTTTTAAAAATCACTTGTTCTTTGATGTATGTGTTTATTTGTGGACCCTCAGTTCTGTTCCATTGATCTTTCTGTCTGTCCTTATGTTAGTGCCACACAGTCTTGATTACTGTAGGCTGATAGTAATTTTTGAAATCAGCAAGTTTGAGTCCTCCAACTTTGTTCTTCTTTTCCAAAATTGTTTTGGCTATTCATGTCCCTTGCACTGTCATGTGAATTTTAAGATCAACTTGTCAATTTGTGCCAAAAAGCCAGCTGGGATTTTGTTGGGTGTTGCATTCAATCTGCAGATCAATTTTGGAAGTATAGACCTCTTAGCGATCTAACTTAGCATCTTCTAATCTGTTACCTTGGGATGTTTTTCATTTTTTTAAGCTTTAACTTCTTCTAATGATGTTTTGTAGTTTTCAGTGTATAGGTCTTGCTCTTCCTTTGTTAGATTTATTCCTGAATGTTGTATTCCTTTTTATGCTATTATTATAAATGGAACTGTTTTCTTTTTTTAATGTTTGTTTACTTTTGAGAGAGAGTGCGAGCTGGGGAAGGGCAGAGAGAGAGAGAGAGAGAGAGAGAGGGAGAGAGGGAGAGAGACAGAAGGTCCAAAGTGGGCTCTGTGCTGACAGCAGAGAGCCCAGTGTGGGGCTTGAACTCATGAGCCATGAGATCATGACCTGAGCCAAAGTCAGACACTCAACCGGCTGAGCCACCCAGGTGCCCTGATAAATGGAATTGGTTTCTTAATTTCATTTCTGGATTATTAGTTACTAGTGTATAGAATTAGAATTAATTTTTGTATATGATATATCCTGCAATCTTGACGAACTTGTTTATTAGCTCTAATAGTTGCATGTGTCTACATGCACTTCTTAGGATTTTCTATAAAGAAGATAATGTCATTTGCAAATGGAGATAGTTTTATTTCTTCCTTAACAATCTGGATGTCTTTCATTTCTTTGTATTGCCTAGTTGTGGAATCAGTTCTTAATCGTCTTTAAATATCCACTCAGTTGCACAGAACAGGGGCTCGATTACTTTATGGGATGACTGACTTTCGTTTAAGAAATCCATTCGTGTGTACAGCCCAAATTTCTTACATTTAATTTGTTTTGTTCCTTCTCATCTGGGCTCTGAATATACTAAGGAAATTGGAAGAGTCGCCTGCTTGTTCTCTGGTTGCAAAGTAAGTTAGTAGAAATGTCACTTGCATTGATAAGTGGGTTTCAGATATTTGCCTCATTCAGCCTGGATGTTCAGTCGTCACCTGGAGGTTTACAGCCCGGGAGCCAGGCCTTGTCTGTCTCTACAACAGCAAATGCTGAACAGCCCGTTGGTTTTGCTGGCTAATGTGGCTTTCTGGTTGCTCCTTTCTGCACACGTTCACCTGGCGACTACTCACTTCTTGACAAAAGGTCATTGTTGAGACTCCCCTGTTTTCTTCTCACCTCGTAAACCTCTTTTGTGGCAAATAGGAATGAGATGTGTTTACTGCTGGGGCTGCTGGGCTGTCAGAACCTGTAGCTTTTGTCTGTCTTGGTTGTGGCTTGCCAGGTCGCAGGCTTTTGATTTGCAAGAGGTGCCGCTGGGTCGTTTGCCAGCAGGAAGGGCCCACGGTAAAAATCGTGAGGGAGGCAAAATGGCTCTTCACCTTCTTCCTTCTCTTTCCTCCTCCACACTCCTGCCTGTGTCTTTTCCTGGGGGGCCAAGTTACTTATGCCGCGATCGAGGTGGTGTCCAAAGCGTAAAATTCTCATTGTCCCCCTCTTTCTCCCCTGCTTTCCCCCTTCACTCCTTCCTTGTATTTCCAGACCCTCTCAGCCCTGTGTTTTCTTTTTATAAGAGGATATTGCAGCCAGAGGGGACTCAGGAGGGAAGCTTTAATTTGGGATTTCCGGCGGAGGCCTGCCTCCCTCCATCTCCCAAGGCACTCTGGTAAGCTGCTGCCTGGTGATGACATTTAAAGTTGGCCTTCTTTCCTGCCATACTGCCTTCCCTCCATTTTCCAGAACTCGTTTATCATTCTATCTTTTTGAAAAAGATTTACTCTCTTCCGTGGCAGTGTGGGAGGACCTTAAGTTTTGAGGTGCACAGTTTTCTTCTTTGTGGTCAGAGCAAAGTAAAGGAGGCTTGACTGATCTTACGACGAGATTGCTTTAGTCAGAGCTAATATGAAATCTCCTAAGGGCTTCGGTTTTATTTGCTGTTTTCACTTACGGACCACCTTGCATCCACCAGGCATCTGTGCCCGAAGACAGTGAGGCCCGAGATGTCACATTCAGGGCTTTACTTCTGCCCCTAACACCAGCTGACCTGCTGCAGGGTTCTGACGCTTTGTTAGATTTTGGTTTGGATTAGGGTGTAGTAGTGTCCGCAAATGAGTGTTTCAGAAATTTGTTACTGTTTTTTCCAAAGGAACATGGGCCATTAGGTTGAATAATTAAAGGTGGTGTCTGTAGGGCACGTGTTCGAACCTGGAAGTAAACCAGAGACCCCGGGTAAGAAGAGTAAAGTAGCTATTGTGAAGCCTGTTGTGTTTCTCCGCAGGTCAGCGCCATGTCACCCACAAGGTTCTAGAAAAGACCATATAGTAAAATGGAAGTAGCAGAAACCAGTGCTCAACAGCTGAGCCCAGCAGATGGGAGAAAAAAAAGAGAGAATTAAAAAAAAGAGAGAATTAAATTACACTTGTGCACAAGAGTGGGCCCACCCCTGCTCCAGGAACCCCCGAGGGTCTCACGATGCCACAGCAGAGTCCAAATCTGTGTCCTCTGCTGTGGTGGGCAGGGAAGCAGGCCATCCCCTGAAGAGCATTTGCGTGGAGCTTCGTGGTGTAATTTGGATGAGCTTTAGTTTACTGAGAATATGAACTTATGTGGAACAACTCCTCCCATTGGTGTTGGCCCAAAGGAGGCATTTGGTATATAGCTTTCGGGATGGGGTTTGGGCCATGGCAGACTGATGCAGAAATCTGTTTCTGGGACACGCAGCCTCCTGTGAGGACAGCCCTTGGCCCTTAGGAGTCCGCTGCTAGGAGTGTGAGAAGGGGGAGAATTAGCCGTGTGGTTTCCCGTCTGACCTCAGGGTGTTTTGGCACTTCCTTTTTGGGGTGAGGGAGCTTCCAAATCCGAAGCGTGTCCTGCTTGCTGTTACTAGTTTTCACGTTGGGCCTCCATACCGGACTGAGTGTGCCTGGGATAAGGATTAAGTGTTACTTCTCTGTGAATCCTTAGCAACCAGCGCAGAGCCCAGTACTTGGTTCTCAGGGAGTGTCTGTCGAATGTGAAGTTGCAGGTGATTCTTTGGATGTGATTTTATAGCTTTCCCTCAGAAGGCTTGCTATGTGTTTGGAAATAAATTTCTTTTTCAAATTTTTTTTTTTTTTTTTTTAATTTTATTTTTGGGACAGAGAGAGACAGAGCATGAACGGGGGAGGGGCAGAGAGAGAGGGAGACACAGAATCGGAAACAGGCTCCAGGCTCTGAGCCATCAGCCCAGAGCCCAACGCGGGGCTCGAACTCACGGACCGCGAGATCGTGACCTGGCTGAAGTCGGACGCCAACCGACTGCGCCACCCAGGCGCCCCATAAATTTCTTTTTCTTTGCAAAATCAAGATCGGCATATCATCCTTTGAAACAGGAAAGTCTTTCTAAGAGTGATCAAGATCTCTGCTCCATAAAGCATCGCTATTAATATCTAATTTCTCTGTTGAAAAATATAGTAATCATGTCATTTTTTTCTGTAAACCCTTTCCTCATATCCCCAGTCCATCCGACCCCCTTTCTTCTCCAAATTCTTTTTTTTTTTTTTTTTTAACGTTTTTATTTATTTTTGGGACAGAGAGAGACAGAGCATGAATGAGGGAGGGGCAGAGAGAGAGGGAGACACAGAATCGGAAACAGGCTCCAGGCTCTGAGCCATCAGCCCAGAGCCTGACGCGGGGCTCGAACTCACGGACCGCGAGATCGTGACCTGGCTGAAGTCGGACGCTTAACCGACTGCGCCACCCAGGCGCCCCTCTTCTCCAAATTCTTAAAGTGGTTACTCTCTGACTCTCTTGGATTGGTCCCCTTTTATGCATCTGTCCATTCATCCATCCGACTGTCCACCTATCCATTGATCCATTGTCGATCAGTCCATCTGTCCGTCCATTGGTCCACCCCTGGGACAGACCTGGGATGTGTCACGTGCAGCTGTGAAGGGTGGGCCACACAGCTGGAGGTGCTCCCTGGATACGGGGGGTGTCCCTTGCTTCCCTCCTCAGTGTGTTCATGCTTCTAGAGCAAGAATCTCATCAGAGGAGGACAAAGGAGCGGCCTGTGGTTCCAGGTGTTGTGGAAGTGAGAACGATGCAACTTGGGTTCGGGGCACTCAGAGTTGCCCCTGTTTTGTCAAGGCAGGCAGACTACAGCCCGCAGCTTGTGTTTGTATGCAAAAAAAAAAAAAAAAAAAAAAAAAGAAGCAAAAATTCTTGTTTATAATTTGAAATGAGTTGTCAAAAACCCAAAACTCTATAGAATATGCAGCAGAGACTGTGTATGTGCCCCGTAAGGCCTAAAATATTTACCATCTGGCTCTTCTAGAGAAAGTTTCCCCACTCCTGGGTGAGAGCATTGAGTATGAGTATAGAGCCTGTCCCAACCTGGACAGAATATTGGGCGTAATGAGCCTTAAAGTTGCTTAGTCTAGTGGTCCACAGATCACATGGGCCCCTGTTTTAAACATCTCTGCTTGCTGTAATGACCAGGTACTTGCTATCCGGGGAAGTGGCCTTTTCTACCCAAGTTGTAGGGAAATAATCCACGGCTTTTGAGTAGGGAAGTGAAGTGAACAGAGCTGGGCTTAAGGAAGACTGATCTGGCATGGGGGTGGGGGTGAGAAACATCTAAGGGAGGGGACCCAATAGGGAAGCATTGGCCACTGCCCAAGGAAGCGGTCACTGGGGCCTGAAATAGGGCAGTGGGAATACAAAGGAAGGACGAACTGCTAAGGAGTAAAATGGCGGCTACCCCTCTGTCAGACCTGTCTTCTTCTGGCTTTGGCCATCTCCAAGAGTGGGTTGGTTTGTGGTTGGTGGTCTGGGCCTTAATCTTTCCCTAACTAAAAACATAGGTCACCAGGCCCTGGGCTCTACAGAGCTCATGCCTTGAACGTGCTCACGAGCTAGAGGGGAGAAAGAGGGATTGTGCCAGGGGGAAGATGAGAGTTTGGGGAAGAGGTGGCAGCCCGTGAGCTCCTTGAAGATGGGGTTTGTTCTGTGTGCGCTTACTTGAGAGCACACCTCACCCTCAGTGCCTTGCACGTAATAGGGACTGAGGTTGAGGGTTTGATCTTGTCAGCAGGCCGTATATGTAGAGCATGAGGCTGTATATGAGAAGTGAACATTATACCAAAAATACTAGAAGTACAGTCTTGTCTCTGCCTTTAAAGAGCTGACCGCTTAAAAGATCAACGACTTTCTTCGTGAATTTATTCAACCATGAATGTATTCATTCGATACTTATTTTATCTCGGGCACATTATATTCCTACATTCATATATGCTTAGTAATCGCCAGCATGCATATGGAGGGAGTGGGATCACCTCCCTCAGGCCACGTGGAACTCACACATCTGCCTGCTGCCCCTCCTGAACTTTTTTCCCTCCAAATACCTTTTGCCTCATTTCTTCATCTGCGAATGTCCATTAATGACTTCCAAGACATCTTCCAGCTTGGGAATTCTGTAACTTTGAAAAGCCGTTCTACTGCCTGTAAAGGGGAGAAGGGTGGAGCGAGCTGTACTAAAGATGTTCCGAACTCTGGCCTCTGCCGGGTCCTCCCTGGATCATCCTGGACCACTTCTCTGTCTTCACACTGGGCTGTTAGTCCCAGGGGGGTGTCTGAGTGGGAGAGAGGACTCAAGGAATAGGTCACAGGCAGCCTGGAAGAAAATCAAAGAAGTCTGTGGCTCACCCACCAAAATGTCCGTGATCTTAAAACGGGCTCTTCCCTTGCCTGACATCACCTCGTATGTGCACTCTGTCCGGATGCTGCCTCGCCGGCTCTCACCCCAGGGTGGAGAGGTGACTGGGGTCTGGACAGAGATTGCAGGCTGAACACTTTGGTCTAGGAGCCAGTCACTTCTCCTGCCTGGCCTGGTGGAGGTGTGGGGGGAGGGACAGGGTGATTGTCAGCAGAGCCCAGCCCAGAGGGGTTAGGGAGGGGAGTTTGGTGTGCAAACCAAGGCAGGATGCTGGAAAGGGAGTCCTGTGCCTGGGGCACTGTCCGATGGCAGAGGATTTCCTCCCCTACATGGCTCTATAATCCTACCCATCTACCGTCCAAGCCTTCCTCCAGCTCTATTGTGCTTAAGAAGTTTCCATTCACGGGGTGCCTGGGTGGCTCAGTTGGTTAAGCATCCGTGTTCACCTTAGGTCATGACCTCGTGGTTCATGAGTTCAAGCCCTGCTTCAGATCCTCTGTCTCCCTCTCTCTGCCCCTCCTCCCGCCAAAAATAAACATTTGAAAAAAAAAAAAAGGAGTTTCATTGATCATGGTAACCTCCATTGGGGCACCTCACCTCTGCTGCCCCCTTTACCCCTTCATTATCAGGGCACGTGCTCACCGAAGGGAGGGTTTTAGTTTTGGTGTCATGTGCCCTGTGTCCCACAGTGCCCGGCGCTGAGGCCCTCCCTGACGATGATTAACCTCCTATGAATCAAGCACACCGTTTGCACTGTGGACCTGTTTCCTGTGTTTGTGGTCTTATTTCCTGAAACCAAACTGTGGACTCCTGAGAGCAGGAGCTTTTTAAAAAAAAAGGGCTCTTGGGGCGCCTGGGTGGCTCAGTCAGTTAAGCATCTGACTTCGGCTCAGGTCATGATCTCATGGCTCATGAGTTTGAGCCCCACATCAGGCTCTGTGCTGACAGCTCAGAGCCTGGAACCTGCTTTGGATTCTGTGTCTCCCTCTCTCTCTGCCCCTCCCCCCCCAAATAAATAAACGTTAAAAAAAAAGTCTCTTATTTTATTTATATTTGATTTGTTTCAAAACACGGTTTGTGCAGGACAAGGCTTATGCCCGCTTTGCAGCCAAGGAAACAGACTCCCAGAGGCTTAATGGCTTTGTAAAATAAGATATTTAGTAAGCAGTAGTCGTGAGATTTGAACAGGGATTTACAGCTCTTGCCCAATGAATGATCTTTCTGTTATCTAGAACCATCTGAGTATCTGAGAGCTGCTCAGTAATCATTTTTATTGAGTTAAAAAGAAATGTGCGGGTGTAGCACTGAGTACATGTGCATACGCACAGATTCTGTATGCTCAGAAACCTCTCTGTTCAGTCTCTTTATTTTAAAAGAGATTGAAAGTGTTGTACATGCATTGTTATATGTTACCGTCTTTAGAAATGACTAGAGAGGACAGATAATTTAGAAATATTTGCACATTACATCAGAAGAGAGTTAATAGTAGCCGTTACTATTAATATGAGTGGTATTAGCTGTTCCGGGAAAAGGTACTGTTTATTCATAATAACCAGATAATAGCAGCAGGATTGGAGAAGAAAGCTCAGATAACATGAGCGTAGGTGTAATTATAATTTAAACGCAGCGAGGGGAATCTTTAAATAAAAGGTTTTCAAGAGCTCCCAAATTTTAGTGAAAGGCGTAATTTATGTCCTGTCTGTGACAGGAGATGCTCTTTGGCCATACAGCCGTGAGAAGGCATCAGTGTTGAATTATTTATCATTGGAATGCAATATCCTTTTGAGAGAATCCTATCTTTAGTGTTAAAAATATTTCTGTCCTGTGTCATAGTGAGTATTCTAGTTACATTGCACATTTCCTTTTTGGTATCCCACCCACTCACTTGGTTACCATTAAGGAGAAAAGGATTCTGGGTGGTAGCTAAGCAGGACCCAGGCTTTTGAGTCTGTAATCTCTGTTTTTAGGGTTTTCTCACTCCTTTTGATTGCTTTGCTTTGATGTTTGATTTTAGGTCTCTTTCTTGGGGGAAGGGCAGTTGGGTGGCCGCAGGAGAAATGAGCCCGTTTCCAGGCTGCCCTTCCTCCTGAGCAGGGTTCATCTGTGAATGACGAATGAATGGTCTCTTTCCAGCTGGCTGTCACATAGGCAAAAAAAAAAAAACAAAACCACACACACAAAAAAACCAAACAAACCAAAAACAAAACCATTGGTGCCATTTGAACATTGAATTTGTCAGAATCCCTAGGGACAACAGAATGTGTATGTGAGCTGGCATGCCCAAATGCAAATTATGTCTATTGGTATCTAATATATGTAAATTTATGCTGCTCAGTTGACAAAGACACTATGAGTGGTACTCTTCCTGAATTGTGCTCTATAACTGAAATTTTAGTTTTATTGTCACAGTAGTGAAAGTGCATCAGTGGTCCTGTTTCCTGATGAATTTTTGTGACATTTCTAGTGGCTCCACATACCCTTGCATCTCCCTCCTAAAGGCCATGACTGTTCTCGATGTGGGAATGCTTGATGGAGGACAGGGTGGTGAGTGGACGGTCAAGATGGTGAGACGATTTTGTGGCGGAGGGGAGTTTTGGTAAAGATAGGAGGGCCTTGAGACTAGGAAGGCAGGACTTTGGGAGGAAAGATATCTTTGCCTTCTCAGAATTGTGTCCCTCCCTCCCGGGTCATCACATCCTAAATTCAGGGACAAAGAATCCAAGCAGGTTGACAGAAGGGTTCTATCAGCGGAGCGTGCTCTGTGCTGGGGCTAGGCAGCATGTGCTGGAGGGGACCTCACTCCATCCTGGTGGAGTCACACGCTGTGCTCTGCTGGGCACGTTGGCAGGGGGCCAGACTTCACTCAGTGGCAACAACGGGGGTGAGTGTTAGCCCCACCTCTGCTGTCTTCACCTTCTGAGCTTCCCTGGGCCTTGACAGAGGAGTCTCCCCACCTGTCGATAAGCAACCTGAGTACTGTCGCCGGCCCTTGCTGAGCTGGGTGCTGGGCAGCCTCAAAGGAAACAGGAGATGTGAGCGGCCTCTTGGGTGTGCTGCTAGCATGGCGGGAAAGGCCCGGCTCGGGTCTGGAGAGGACAGTGGGACCAGTGTGACTCGCATTGCTTCCGGCAGGAGCGTGAACCTTTACTGGACCTAGAAGCACAGGCGGGCGTGGGGTAGCCGGGAAGAGGCCTGATGCACAAAAAAACACGCGAGATTTTTAAAAAAATTTTTTTAACATTTATTTATTTCTGAGACAGAGACAGAGCATGAACAGGGGAGGGTCAGAGAGAGGGAGACACAGAATCGGAAACAGGCTCCAGGCTCTGAGCTGTCAGCACAGAGCCCGACGCGGGGCTTGAACTCACGGACCGCGAGATCATGACCTGAGCCGAAGTCGGCCGCTTAACCGACTGAGCCACCCAGGCGCCCCTCGAGGAGATTTTTTGAGTAATGATGAATTAATGATAGCAGAGGGAGATAGGAAAGAGCCTTGCAGGAAGGGAGACAAAGTACCTGAGCCTGGGAGGGTGAGGTGAGTTGCCTGAGGAAGGGTAAGAAAGTGCATGGCCCTGGTGGGGACGGCTCTGTGCACTGTGTTCACCTCTGCATCTGGGCAGGGGAGGTGTTGAGGCCCTCTGTCCGTGTGGGCTAGGACGGAGACGTGTGCGTAGTGAGGAGGGGGCCTCATAAAATCCAAGAGGAGAGGAAGGCGTTGGTTGAGAATAGCCGATTTCTGCGAGAAGACAGGATCGTGTTTGCCTATTTTACCTCACTCGTTGGAGCTCTGCCTGTTCCGTTCAGGCACTGGCGTGCTCGCTAATGTGAATCAAGAGAGCGTCCTGGATTTCTAGGAGCTGACAGTTTTGCAGCGTAAACAGATGCGTAAACAAACAATTAGGATACGGTTTGATAAATGCGGCAAGATACAGAGGCAGTTGCTATGGCAACGTCAGATTGCTCATCACAACCTGCGAGAGCCAGCAGGCTTGCTTGCCCAGGGTCTTGTGGACAGCCTGGTGGACCGGCGTGATGCTGACGCGGTACGGACCAGCCCCGTGGCGCCTGAGTCAGCCCCAACCCCCACGGCAGGTTGACAGTGCAGGTGTTCACAGCAACCTCGAGCTGAGTCCGGGGCCTGTGAACGCTCTGGAACCAGCAAGAAAAACCTGTGCTGTGACTGATTCCCTAGAGCGCAGACCTGTAATCAGATTGCAAGAGGCTCTCCCTGGGTAGATGCAGCCTCCTGGAGAGGAGGGCTGGGAGGGACGGAGAGCAGCCTCTGCACATGGACCTGGCTTCTGCCGGAGCCAAGTTGCTAAATATAGTTCCTGCCTCTCCTGAGCTACTTGGTGGAGAGGATGTGTCTCCTGAGTGCTCGGTGGAGAGGCCGTTCCTGTTTTCCTTCTCGGCTGGCAGCAAGGGCAGCCGTGGGGAAAGGACAGGAGGTTTGTTCCCCTGTTTGAGGGAGGGTCGTCAGGAAAACATCTGCATTTTCTTTTTTTTTTTTTAGATTGTTTTTATTTGTTTTGAGAGAGAGGCAGAGCAGGTGGGGGAGGGGCAGAGAGAGAGAGAGAGAGAGGGAGACAGAATCCCAAGCAGGTTCGTCTGCACCGCCAGCATGGAGCCCGATGTGGGGCTGGAACCCACTTACCGTGAGACATGACCTGAGCTGAAGTGGGACGCGTAACTGACCCAGCCACCCAGGCACCCCTAATCTGCATTTCTGATCATCGGAAAAGCCCTTGCAGTCCGATCAGGACTATGAGGGTCTGTGAGGGTTGCGATGAGAACAGAAGACAGGGCAGGAGCTGTGTCTGTGGCAGCGACAAGGGCCAGGTGCCAGGGCCTGGTTGTCTGTGCCACAGGCACGGGCCACAGGGTTTTGGGGACCTGGGAGTTGTGTGTGTGAGAGAGGCCCTTGGTCTGTCCCATGGGCTAGGGGACAGGTCAGCTTCTTGCCTCCTGGAGGCACGAAAGCCTGCCCGTTTTCAGAGGGGAGATCCCTGCCCAGGCGTGGGTTGGCCTGTGGTTACGGTAGTCGCTTTCCCTGGGCCTCTTCCTTCCTCCTTCTTCCCATGCGAGTGAGCGAGCGTGAGCGAGCGTGGGCGGGAGGGCTTCCTCCTCCCGCCGGCGGCCGGATCGCAGGATCAGAGGGCGCTCTCCTGTCTGCTGGGAGGGTGTTCTGGCATGATTCTGCCCCTCCCAGCTCTCTGGGCGGAGCTTGTCGCCTCCTGGGAGCCGCTGATCCTCTTCCCTTGACTCCTGACTGGGTTTTCAGGCTCTGTATCTTCTCCTGAGCTCTTCCTTTCCCTACCTCAGCTTTCCTCTGACCTCAGTCCAGAGGGACTCGCTTGGGGACTTAGATGAAGTCACGTCTAGTTCTGAGCCCCAGTTTTAATGGGCGTCTAGTGTGGTGTCAGTAGCCTGGGCTTGATTATGTCATGAAATGGTCCTGCCACCTGCTTAGCGAATGCCAATAAATGGTTTTTACTTGTATTACAAAGCGGCCTCCGTCTGGAGGCCCAGGCTCGGCCTGGTGCCCCTGTTCAGACATCTGGCTGCCTGCCCGACTTGTATCGAGGACGCCTGCCCTCACCCCTGCCCTGCTTCTGTGGCCTCCTCCTGTCTAAGGTCCATGTTCTTGCTCACAGACGCCCCTGAAGCAGGAAGCCTGCCTGCTAACTGGCCCTTGGGGGTCCCCGGCATCTGCCGTCCATATCCCCAACCTCCTTCTGCTGTTGGACCCCTCCTGCCTTCTGCTGCACATGCTCTTTGGAGACTTCCTGCACTTTAACATCTCATCTGCCATCGTTGGGGCGGACCTGGGGAGGGCTTGGCTTCTGTCCATCTTCTAGCAGCCTTGCCCCTTCCTGCTTCAGGTGGGAGTCAGAGGGCAGCACCCGGCCCCGTCTGAAGTGGATGAGTGCTCCCTTGGGAAACGCTCGGTGCCTCAGCCTGGCTGGCCTCCAGTTGGTTAACTAGTCCTCTTACTGTTCTCGCTCGGACTCCTCCTCCATTCCTCCAACTGCAGTGCGTACCTGCCCAGCAGCCCCTGTGCCTGCTGCAGTCACGGTGACCATCCTAAAACCAAGACTTGGCCTTTGACTTTGGAGCTTAAAACTCGCTGTGGCTGCCTTTGCTTTCTGGCTAATGAGCAGCTTCTGGCCCTGCCTGCCTCTCCAGCCCATCCCCGTTCTGCCCACCAGCCACAGTCAACACGTCACCCTGCCCCGTGTCACTGTCTTTTTGTGAATGTTCTTACTCTGCCGGTAGACTCACTTCCTCCTCATCTTGTCTCTGCCTGTTGTGTAAAGTTCAGCTGGAGCATCTTGGGAAGCTGTGTCAGGCCCTCCACCTGGCTTTCCACAGCCTCTGTGGCACCTCTGTCAGGGCTGGCGATCAGCATGTGTACTGTCACCTTGTACCCACCTGTCTCCATCAGACCATGACCTGTTCGAGCACAGAGACCTGGCTTATTTGTCTGAGGTCCTGCACTTAGGAAGCACTTGCTAAGGAGTTAAGGTTGCTGGTGCTCTGTCAATACCACCCTCATTTTCCCCAAGAGGGAATGCCCTTGATGAGCGTCCCTACACTGTCTTCTCCGACCTAAATGCCCCTGCCCTCCTCTGCTCCAGCCACGCTGCCTCCTGGCTGCCGTGCACACACATCAGCATTCTTCAGCTTCAGAACTCTTGCTGTGGCTGTTCCTTCTGCCTGGAACTGTCTTCTCTCCTGCCGGGAGATCCATGTGGCTCACTCCTTTCACCTCTTTCTTTCTTTCTTTTTTTTTTTTAACGTTTATTTATTTTTGAGATAGAGAGAGACAGAGCATGAACAGGGGAGGGTCAGAGAGAGAGGGAGACACAGAATCCAAAACAGGCTCCAGGCTCTGAGCTGTCAGCACACAGCCCGATGCGGGGCTCGAACCCACAAACCACGAGAGATCATGACTTGAGCCGAAGTCGGACGCCCAACGGACTGAGCCACCCAGGCGCCCCTCCTTTCACCTGTTTCAAACATCACCTTCTCAAGAGACCTGCACTGAGCACCATTTACACCGGTTCCCTGGCCTTCCCTTTCCTCCCACAGCACTTGCTCTCTCCTAACCCAGTACATTCTTGTTATGGTTTTAATTTCTGTCTTCCCCACCCCCACATTAGATTGTAAGCCTCATGGGGGAATCTTTGACTCTCTCATCTCATGATGCATCCCCAATGCCTAGAATTGTGCCTGATGCATAATACATGTTTGCTGAATGGGTAAAAATGGCCAGCAGGTACAGCTTAGATTGTAAAGAGTGACGCATGGTGTTCCAGAAATGGTGGTGTTGCTGGGTCATAAAAGTCTCATTTCTCTGGCCACAAGAGAAGAGACTAAGAGGGTAGTGTTTGAAAAGTTGAATTAGTGAGTATAGATCCCTTGAAACAGTAAGAACACGTCTGAATGGCTTAGTGCCGTGGGAACTGCACTTGTGACTTACGTAGAACCCCCACTCTGGAGGAGGGGATTCCAGGGTTAGATGTGTAGCAGGCCAGTCTTGTTCCCTTCCAGCAGGGCTCCAAGGATTAACTGTGTCTTTCCAAATTGCTTCGGTTAGGAATGGAGAGTGCTGCCAGTCTGTGCTCCGTATTTTTTATTTATTTAGTTTTTTACTCAGTGGGACCAAAGTAGTTCTACAGTAGAGAGATTCAGAGACGTGGCTTTGAAATTGCGTGAGTCATCTAATTATTATCCACAATGGCTGGGAGATTAACCCCCGGGGGTTGCTTTAGTGATGGCGATCCATGTCCATGTGACAATTATAATGAAAGCAGCTATTATGTGAGGACTACAAGAGTCTATCAGATAGTGAAGGAATTGAGAAGCCATGATTACCTCCTGCCCTGTCACCCTGTTTTCCTGTTTGTAGCATTGTCTTATTTGTTAATGTCAGGGTCTCCAAAATAAGGGTAGTCAGAATGGATGTCCAGATTATAAAGTTACCTTGATGAGAGGCTTTTGTGCTTTTGGTATGTTTTTCTTTTGCAGGTCCTGGTAGTTCTTTAGTGTTTATAATCTCTTTTCAGAGACAGCTTGTTATAAATTCTTCAGATCTCACTCTTTAGTAACATTCCTAAAACTTGTGTGGTGGCCTGGGACCAATATGCTTTGCAGGAGCACAGGGGTGAATGAGAAATGGTCAGGTCCCGGGAAGAACTTACGTTATTCCTCAGCCCATGCAACGATTAGAGCATGTGCTTTGAAGCTAGTTGGATCTTGGGGTGCCTGGATGGCCCATTCGGTTGAGCATCTGACTCTTGATTTCAGCTCAGGTCATGATCCCAGGGTTATGGGATCAGTCCCAGGATTGGGCTCTGCACTAAGTGTGGAGCCTGTTTGATTCTCTCTCTCCCTCTGCCCTTCTCCCCATCTCGGTTGCACGCTCTCTCTCTAAAATTTAAAAAAAAAAAAAAAAAAAGTGAAGCCAGTTGGATCTGGACTCAGTGATTTCAGCGGGCTAATACTTGTGTGACCTTGGGCAGGTAGGCTGACTGACTTTTATCTAACAAACACTTACGTAACACTTACTATGTGCCAGGCACTAAGTGCTTACCAAAGGTTAGATGTATTTAATCCTTATGACAACTCTGTGGGCAGGGACTGTTGTCATCCATATTCAAAGAAGAGGAAACCGGGACACAGAGATTAAGTAGCTTTCCCAGGATCGCTGAGCTGGGCAGGGCAGAGTAAAGCCAGAATTTCAATCCCGGGCACTCAGGCTCTTAAGTTCGTGCTCTCATCACCGATACTATCTATCTGCCTGTCAGCTTTCTAGCTTGAGCCTCCTAAATCCGTAAAATGGGAGAGCTGGTAACAACACTGCCTGGGCACAGGGTCGGTGTGGGAATTCAGTGAGAAAACTCACAGAGGACGTTTAGCCCAGAGCGGGTCCCACCGGAGAGGGCTCAAGGCGACAGGTGCTGCTGTTGCCTAGTGGAGGGAGAGGAGATGGGGCACAAATTATACTAATGCAAGGTAGCAGGTGCTGAGGGCCCTTACAGGGCACTGAGAACAGATTATTTCTGGGAGCACTAGGATACCCTTGTGAAGGAGCAGGGGAGGCCTGCCAAGGCACGTCGGGAAGCTGACTCCCCATTGGGCAGCTCCAGAAGCTGGGGCTCTTACTGGTTAAGTAGCCAGGGTTCGACCAGATGGGTGAGTATGACAAGGTACAGGAAGATGGGTTTGTTGGGCTGCCCTCTTGAGTGGTGCGGGGGGGATGAAAGGCTGGGCAGCCACTGTGAGGTCAGGTCACCGAGGGCTCAGCCACCCTACTTCCTGCCTTTTGAATGCTTAATTAGCTTTGCATATTGCCTTTTTGTTCTCTCCGTTTAGAAATTTTCTCCCACACCTTCCTTCCAGTGGATTTGTAGAAATATGCTATTTTTCATGACTCACTGATTGGACACTTCCTGTTTGGGGAAGTGTTATGAGAGAGACATTTCGGAACGGTGTGAAGTGTGCTCCTGACAATGAGTGGTGAGATGCCTCTGCTTCTCTGCTTCCCCCGGGAACCCCCACAGCGCCCACCCGCCCGCTCCCCCAGTGAGGCGAGGGTCTCCAGATGTGCTGCGTCACTGCCTGGACCCGATCTGCGCCCACTGGAGTTTTCCCTCTCGTGTTGTGGGCAGGGAGCTGCGTGTGGCTACACGGTGACTAATGATGGGGTTAATCAAATTAGAGATGGGGCCTGGAGTGCTGAACCTGACTGAGTTAGATGACCTTTTGAACCAAACAGATGGCCCGTCTTCGTGTGCAGCGCGGTGGCCGCAGTGGAGTCCGTGCCAGCGCCCCTGGTCAGAGCTGCTTTCAGAGCCTATTGTAAGAAGTAGCAAAGGAGGCCTGGCCTCTCAGGGCAGACGGAGGGCGCACACTGCACACCGAGGGCTCTTCCCTTTGGACGGTCTCGTTTTACCGTAGCTTGCTGTTATTTCAGTTTTCATTACAGGCCTTGCTCATTCTAACAGAGGCCGGATGTTTTAAATCATCACGCAGTGGCTCTCTTTTGTATAGCCCGAGGCCTTTTGGCAGGCTGATTGGAAAGCTTGATACATTAGGGAGTGAAATAATAGAAAAATCAGAGGGAGCACTCGAGCCGTGGGAAGGGCAGGCGCGGGAGACGGGTGGAGGCTGGGGGGTGCTTCAGACGGTGCAGGAGAGGCTGGCTGCTGCGGTGCAGGGCCGGCCCGGTGGCACAGCGGTGGGAACATTTAAAAAGCTGGGCAGGCCGTCTTGCCAGTGATGCGGACCCCTGAGGGTGGCTGTGCTGGTGGTGCCCGGAGAACTCTGCTGGAGGGTGAGGCTGGTGATGCCGCCCTTGAATGGTGGTGGGGCAGGTGGATTAGGCTCGAGCAGAGCTGCTCAGCCTGGGCGGTTTGTCCTCCCTGGGACTTTTGGCAAGGTCCAGGGATGTGTTTGGTGCTGGGGGAAGGGGTGCCGCTGGCATCCAGTGGATGGGGGGCCAGGGGTGCTGCTAAATGTCCTGCAGGTGCCCTCCCTGGCGTCACTGGTGCCGCGCTGACCGCTCCTGGGCTAGCAGGTTGTCAAGTAATGGGAGGCTTGGCCGGTGCAGGGGGGAGTCCTCTGCACCTTCACTGCTCCTGGGCCCCAGTTTCCCGGTGGAAGGAGGGAAGGTCTTGGTGGGCCTGTTTCTTTTAAGTTGGACAGGATGAAGGTGATAGAGAAATCATCCTAAGCTGAAGCTTAATTAAGCACCGTGAAGTAAGGATCGTGATTTCAGGGCACTCGGATGTATTAAGTCAATGGAGATCTTCAAAGAGTTGCATTAAAATGCTGATCCTCTTAGACTCCTGACATGTTTCATCTCTGCTTGTATTATTTTTTAACCTTGTGCTGTGCATATGCCAGATGACCTCCTTTTGGGGTGTATTTTGAAGCCTTTTATGAAGTGAAGATTAATAAAATTAAAAACTACCTTAGTACTCCTTTAAAGAGCTTCACTTGACTTTTTATAATTATCTGTATTAAACAATCTCAGTTTAGTTATCTATAAACATAGGAAAACTTTCCACTGGAGGCTCAAAGGGAAAGTGAAAGATTGATAGAATTAAAAAAATAAAACAACCTATTACCCTGTTATTGCATGTGAGTATGTGTAGAAGTGTGTGTGTGTGTGTGTGTGTGTGTGTGTGTGTATCTGTATCTGTGTGTAAGCCACACGATGCATTCATTGCATTTTACTTTTTTTTTTTTTGAGAGAGTGAACACTCGTGTGCATGTGTGTGCGTGAGAGTGGGGGAAGGGGAGAGAGAATCCCAAGCAGGTGCCGTGCTCTGCACAGAGCCCTATGCAGGGCTCAATCCCATGACCCTGGGATCATGACCCGAGTGAAATCAAGAGCTGGGCTGAGCACCCAGGGGCCCCATATTTTTTACTTTAAAAAAAAAAAAATGCCCTGCCTTTGAAATTTGAACTATAATTTATTTCCAGCATAGTTAAAATTCTCTTTCCTCTTGTTTATTCTCCTTTCCCACATCAGATAAAAGGTGTCTATTTTCTTCTGAGGGTGCATTGACTTCTTTATTTCTTAATTAAGGTTCTGCCTTAAACCAAAGAGCATGTTATCCTTCTGGTCTTTGGTAGAAACTTCTGTGTTCTACAAGCAAGTCACTGCTTCTTCCTGGAGCCTCAGTTTTCTCGTCGGTAGCACCAGGGAGAGACTAGGGGGCTCTTGTCTCAGTTCTCATGTTCTAGGGTTTTGTAAACAGGTGTCCTTTGTGCCCAGTGTTAGTGGCTGCAGCCACGTTCATTTTACAGAACGTGGTCTGACCAGACTGTGCAGAATCCTGGTCACTGTATCCCCCCTCATGTGTGAGCTGTTTCAGTTCTGTATCACTGAAAATGTCTTTCTCAAAGGCTTTTCTGATTTACAAGTCAGAAATTCCCCGCTTGAGATGGGGAAACCACAAAGCTTCAAGTATTTCAGATGTAAGCACAGGGGTGTGTGTGTGTGTGTGTGTGTGTGTGTGTGTGTGTGTGTGTGTGTGTAACAGGAGGGACAGCAAGACTGCAGCCTGTGAGTGAGGAGTGGTCCAGTATTGTTTCCTGTTTTGGTCACTATATTGTGATGGTGTGTATCTATTATTGTGGTGTGATGTACATATAGTAAAACTTACTGATTTTAAGGGTACAATTTGATGAACTCCGACAAGTGTGCAGTCATGTGGTCACTTCTGTCACCCCAAAAGGTTTCCTCTTGCTTTAAGCTAACTTACTGATGGTTCTAGTGCCCTATTTTTTTTTTTTTTGGTAGATTCCTTAGCATAGGTGATCATGTCATCTGTGAATTACAAGTTTTACCTTATTCTTTCCAGTCCGTTTGTCTTCCATTTATTTCTCTTGCTTTACTGCACATCCCAGGCCTCTGGTAGGGTAACGTTGGGTAGTCGCGGGGAGGGTGGACATCCTTGCCTGGTTCCTGATCCTAAGGCGAAAGCATTCAGCCTTCCGCTGTTAAGGATGGCAGTAGCTGCAGGTGTTTGATATAAAGCCCTTTATCAGGTTCTCTGCTATTTCTGGTTTGCTGAGAGTTTCCCTCACGAATGACTGTTTAATTTTGTCAGATGCTTTTTCTGCATCGATTGAAATGACCATATGGTTTTCCTTTTTTAGCTTGTTAATGTGGTGAATTACATTACATTTCTAAGGCTGTGATACCCTTTGGTACGGAAGCCTTCTGTGTAGGGTAAGCACAGATTTTGTGTCATCATATTGGGATTTGGGGATTAGCTGTTCTGCACTTCATAATTTCATAGTACATTCAGAGTTTTAACAGCAGTGACTCTACACAGTCATTCTTTCTTGTAGGGTCTGATCTGTTTAAGTATAACTCTGTTAACCTTTTTACAATTTCATTGTGTATTGGGGTGGAGTGAAGCCATGTGTCTATGTGGGAGAGAGTAACAACAAACCCTTCTGTAGCTTTTATTCTATGCCAGACAATAGGACCTCTTAGTTCTCACAGCGCCCCAAAGGCGTGGGTGCCATTTCCTGCATTTTACAAATGAGGAAATTGAGGTCCTGCTTCTTGCAGGTAAGAGAAGTAAATTTCCTTTCACCTGACATCGCCTGAGCACTCTTTGCTGTGTCAGCCCTTTCGATCCATCTGACTCATACCTCATTTCTGTAGGTGAAGATACCGATAGAGAGGTTTATGTGACTTTCCCAAGACCACACAGCTGATGAGCAGCAGGGCTGGATTTTGAATTGAGATCTTCTGTTTCCCACTTGAGTTATTTTCCCTGCATTGCCACTTTGGGGGTGGTTTAACGGGACAGGAATTCGGTCAGGATGAAAAACTAGACCATGTCCTAAAACAAGATGTAGACAAGATTTTCACAGTTCATCTTCACAGTCCCGAATATCAGGATGAGTACAAAAATATATTCCCAAGCTAAATATTATTAGTTCATATATTTATCTGTTAGAACAACAATCTTCTTCTTAGTTCAGCTTATGTTCAGGAAGATATTTTATTGCTATTACGCAATGGTTTTGCCGAATTTGGTTGACTTGATATGCATGTAAAGCATTAATTCTTTCTTTTCCTGATACTTTTCAGTGGAAGGTTTTCTGGGAAGCCATCGCCCTTTAGCCACGTTGTATGCCAAGCCGTAGCTATGGTTATGAGTTCTTTCCGTGTAGTCAGAGTTGAGTATATACATACACCCGTGAACATGAAATTGATTTGAGTACACGCTCATGCCTCAGCAAAAAATATATACCGTAATTTTCCTGTGGTCGACATGTATATTTTCAACTCAGCCAGCGGTGACTAAGCGCCCATTTTGTGCCGACACTATGCTAAGTCAAGGAAAAGGAGGGGAGGAGAAAGGAATGACATTCAGCAGACAAAAAACAGATGAACCGTTGAATTCAGCAGACGAAAAAAGAGGGCAGAGGGTTTTCTGGTTGCATATGTTAGGGTCCACATAAGTTTTATTTTTTAGGGGAGCATAGTAGAACTTTGTTATTGGATACATTCTATTTGGTAGCTCTGCACTTCTGGGCAAGCTCTTTTTAGCTCCAGTGTTCTCATATTAAAAAAAAAAAGATGAAGGTACAATGTCTATTTCAAGGCATTCAGTGTGTGTTTCTTGTCTTAGAATGAGGCGAGAGGTCTGGGCTTTGCGCTGGAATGAAACTTGATTATTTGGCCAGATGGTAATGGTAAGTGTTCAGTTTGTGCAGTGAGCTTAAGGAGATGGTGCTTTGGTGGTTTGCACGTGGACTCACACGGGAATATAGGTTTTGTCCCTTGCCGAGGCTGTCACTTGCTCTTCAGACACTTAGCACAGTGCCGGCACATTGGTTGCACTGATTAAATACTGGCGGAATCATTGTATGAAGGTCTTCCAGTAACCCGCTGGCTTTCGGCGTCTATAAGCCGTTTCTTCTGGAAGGCTCCGCCTCTGGGAAATTGGACGCCAGCACGGCAGCAAGCTCTGTGCGGTCCAGTGGTGGTGGGCGCTTGATGTGCCTCCAGCCTGGCCCACAACGAACGTCTAATGTTGGAACAGAGTGTTGCTTCGTTCTCCAAGCCTTCTTGCAGAAGCCTTTGGGAAGACTAGTTGGTGGCCAGATCACCGTGAGGAAGAGGTGATCCAGAGGCCTGTGGCTCCTTGTAACACCCCCAGAGATTCAGGGAGAGAATCTAGCTGACCACCATTTTATCCCTTTTCTTCGGTTTGCTTTTCTGCTCCAACTTTTCTTTTCCTACCTTGTTTACGGATGAAAATTGCCTTCTGTAGGGCAGCATGATACTGGGCAAGTGGCTTATGATTGTGTGAGGACTGTCGGGGAGACCCTTTCGTTGTCCCAACCATTAGGTTTGAGACCTTGGTGAGCATTAGCTCCTGCCTGGATAGAACCAAGGTCCAATAACATAAAAAGCAAATTTATTCTCAGAAAGGATGTGCAAGCAGTCCTGTGTGCTTTCTTTATTTTGGCTTAATCTGAATGATGGCTTTAGGTATTTATGGAGGGAAGGCATATGGATTGACAAAAGCTTGTACTTCAGGTTCCAAGAACAGGAATGGGTTGCCGTTAGCTAGCCTTAAAATTTTTCATACAGCACGTTTTTGTTCATAGATTACAATCACAGCTGGCAGAGGAAGTCAGATGGGAAATGTGACTAGATCAGAGAAGGAACTATTATAATGATTTTTAAAAAATATCTGCTTGCTGTATGTCACGCAGTTGAATTTAGTTCAAATACTTTTGAAATCCAGTTCGATGGAAAAATCAAAGATATACTATATTTTGAAAGGGGGTATGGGTTGGAGAATGAGGTAGCATTTCTGCTTTGAGAGGCTAAAGCTTGTTGTTGTTTTTTTTTAAGTTTATTTATTTATTTTGAGAGAGAGAGAGAGAGCGCATGCAGGGGAGGGGCAGATAGGGAGGGAGAGAGAGAAACTATCCCAGGCAGGCTCCACACTCAGCACAGAGCCCCACAGAGGGCTCAGTCTCATGTACCGCGAGATCATGACCATAGCCAAGATCAAGAGTCAGACACTTAACCGACTGAGCCACCTAGGTGCCCCCCCCCCCGTTTTGTTTCCATCTAGGTTAATTTGCGACAGAGTGGGTATATAACTAGACCCCTCTGGTGTGCATTCATTCATTCATTCATTCGTTCATTTACTCATCAAGCAATCTGATTGTGTATTGTGCTGGTTGCTGAGAATTCTGTGAATCTGGACCTTCTGGGGCTCAGGGTCTAGTTGTAAGAGACAGATACAAGTAATTAGGAAATAGCGTGGTAGCAATAGCCAGCAAATTTTGTTCTCCAGAATGAGAGGTGGTGTGCATGTGTTGGGTTTTATGACCTGTGTGTGTGTGTGTGTGTGTGTATTTGCGTTTGTGTGTGCACGCGTGTATGTATGTGTGCGCGAAGTTTCCTTTTGGGAATTAGTAGAAAAATTACTTTCATATAAACTCATCATTAAAAGAATTTGAATATATTTAGGCCTTCACATGTCGACTACCTTAAGAAGCTATTCAGATTAGGATTAAATTAAAATACTTGATTTTGGAATATCAGGCGAATGTAATCTGGAGAGGCAGAGAGGGCTCTGAAAATCCTTGAATGAGATTCTAGGGTTTCATGATGCCAGTAGAACAGAGAACCCCAATAGCTTCTAGCACAGAGCATGTGACAGTGCTCCTGGGATGGCACACTAAGTTGAGGCATGTCCCACGTTAAGCTCTTGTGCCTCAGTAGCTCTGACACTTGTTTGGTTGGAAGACAGAATCATGAACTGGGGCTTTCAGATGGTGCCACAGTGTAGACAATGCTTAATGACTGTGCCCTGAACACTTTACCAAGGACCCATTAGTGTTTCTAGAAAGAGCAGTGGATGGATTTAGTGTGTATTTATTTACAGTATAATTGGAATGTTTGACATGAAAAACATTTTTCACTGGGTCCACCCCCCTTTTTTTTAAGTTTATTTATTTTAGAGAGAGAGAGAGAGAGAGAGAGAGAGAGCGAGCGAGCAATCCGGAAAGGGACAGAGAGAGAGAGGGACAGAGAGAGTGAGAGGGACAGAGAATTCCAAGCAAGCTTCACACTGCCAGCCCCATGGAGCCTGATGTGGGGCTCCAATCCACGAACCATGAGGTCATGACCTAAGCCCAAATCAGATGAGTCGGGCACTTAACCGACTGAGCCACCCATGCGCCCCTTACTAGGTCCTTTTAAAGGCATCATAAAAAAGAATGGCTTAGATTTGGTTATTTAGCCTTTGTGCTGAAATAAAGGCTTGCCGTACACGGTGACAAGGTGGTACCTGAGTTCATTTGCATTTAGCCGACATTAAGTGATCACCTGCTGTGATGCGGAAGGTAAAGACCTGAATCGTCCAGGCCGGGTTTGGATGTGCACTCTTCCCTCTGAATGGTGGTGTGGCCTCAGGCAAGTGACTTCCTGTTTCTCTGCGGAATCATCAGGAGGGTCAAATGTAATCTCGCACATTAAGCTTCCTGTGGTATGCTGCACACGGTGAGGGTTCTGTAGAAGGTGGTGATGATAATATTTCTGTAATTAATGGAGATCCCAGGAACTGTGCTTGAGAAAGACTCGTAGTGTCTTTGTTGGGGAGGACGAGGTTGCTGCCGCTCTTGCGGCTCTGGGGACACCTGGGATGGGGGCCACCCTCACACGGCACTGGCCTGCTCGGCCATTTACTGGGCTAGGTGTGGCGCTTTCTGTGAAAACCCTAAAAGATGAGTCATCGGTTTATTTTTGGTCACTTCTCCAAGTGATGGCAGTTACCTTCTGTAACACAGTTTCTAAATCCTTTTTGCACATACTGCTGAAATATCACCTCCCGTCTTCCTGACTTCCCTTTCTAAAATAGCACTACTCTTTGCTTTCTGTGTGTTCCTTCATGAAGTCAAAAAATAGTTATCGAGCGCTCCTGGATGCTGGTGATGCATCAGCAAACAGATACAAAATCCCTTCCTGGCGGAGCTGGTGTTAGCCTGCTTTCTCTTCTTCCTCACAGTTGTCCCTGTCTGACAGTGTATAGCGTGCATTTATCAGTTTATTGTCTGTCTCTCCACTGGAATGACGCTCGACACTCTGACAGCAGAGACCTCATTTTGTCTTGCTTGCCACCAGCTCCCTGGTGGCCAGAACAGTGCCTGGGATGTGACCGGTTCTCCGTAAATATGTTGTTGTTTGGGTTGTTGGGGCCCACGTGCAGGAAAGGTGAGCCCCACCTTTGATGCTTTCATATAATCAGACCCTTAACACTTAGTGTGTGGAGTGGGGGGTGTACCCTAGGGTGGTGAAGGAACTCTGGATTGGGCACCAGGACACCTGATTTCGGGGCCTTGGTCCTGCCCCTGATGAATTGTGTGACTTTGAGCAGTTCTTTCCATTTATGTAAAAAATCGGGTGGGGGTCTCTGTAAAGTCTTTTCAAAGCCCCGTACTCCCAGATGTTTAAAATAGTCAGACCTTACCCACTTTTGATTGGCATGTAACTTTTTAGTAACCCATCTTGTATTGAGCAGGTGAACTGTGTGTGATGTTTAATTATTCAGCTGTCTGTGAGGTTTCACCATGGGTCCAGAATTTTATTTGAAATTTTTTTTAATGTTTATCTATTTTGAGAGAGAGAGAGAGAGAGGGACAGATTGTAAGTGGGGGAGGGGCAGAGAGAGAGGGAGACACAGAATCCGAAGCAGGCTCCAGGCTCCGAGCTGTTAGCACAGAGCCCGATGTGGGGCTCAAACTCATGAACCATGAGATTGTGACCTGAGCCAAAGTCGGATGCTTAACCGACTGAGCCACCGGGTGCCCCTGGGTCCAGAATTTTAAAAACCTGTAAAATGTCTAGAATTTAGTAATTTTTAGTAGTACAAGCAAGTAGTACCTTTGTTGCTTTTCTGTCCTTAATGCTCTTGATCCTTTAACGCACATCCAAATCATGTAGCCCTGATGAGTCCTCAGTGTAGGAAAGGCTTGTTCCTGGGAAATTAATGGCTTCCACACAAGCCTGCTTGAGGAAGAATCATGCAGTAATATTTTTAATTGAGAAGGATCTTCTGTGTGACTGCAGTTTTGTCTACTCATGAGTTTTGATAGCACACATTCCACGGATCTGACATTGGGAAGCAGCAACCGGAAATCTTGATGGGGATGAACTCTCTGCTCCTCAGTTAAGGAGACTTACTTGCCCTTTGCCAGAGAGGCACCATCTTGGAATGGTGCCACATCACCAGATGCCTGGGGAGCCTTAGACCATCCACAGTTTTCATCTCTACCAGGCGATCCTTTCAACAGGTTGGCTGTCTAATAGGATGGTGCTCTCATGGACCCCATTATCTCATGTGCTTCCTTCTGTTCATAGTTGAGCTTTGTGATTTGAGTGCCTCTGTGCATTTTCTGGCAGCTTCTGTTAGAAGGGTTTTTAAGGCCACATGATGTGGAGGAAGGAACTTGACTCGTGTTCATATTCCCAGGCTCAGATCCCACCTGTGCTGCTTACTAGCTCGTGTCTTTGGTCTTAAAAGCTCAGTCAGGTCCTCAGCTTTCTGAAATTTGGGAATGATACCAAGTCATTAATTAACTGAGATTGTGTTCACAGAGCACATAGGTGGGCTCCAGGTACAGACTAGGTGTTCAGTGAATGGGAGATATTACTGTTATATTTTGTGCACGCAGGAGAACAGTTCCTGTCCTTAAATAGTCTCTCTCTTCCTTACTCTACACTTGATGTTCTTAGGTTTAAAATCTGGTGCTAAGCTTGGCTGATCCAGGAAACTATCACTCTTTGGCCTTGTTCCCCACTCCCCTGCACGCGCATGCGCGCACACACACACACACTCCCCCCGCCCCATAACCCCTTTATGATGTGTCTCCCCCCAGCTCTTAGCATAATTATGCTCCACTTATCTGGAGGTCAGACTTTTAGCAACCTCTGCCATCTGGAGCGTATCCAGGCTCCGGAAGTCAACAGAAAAGCCCTCTCGGCTCTGCGGCTCTCGTGTCTCGGTCAGATGGTGGTGACGAGATGGAAGCTGGAACAGCTGGCAGCAGAGAGAATACATAAGAGCCCAGCGGGGAGGGCCTTTCAGCTTGGTGGCTAGCGGTGCTGATCTTCCAGAACGTACAAGACAGGCCATCTTTGCTTCCGCCAACAATCCTGAGTACCACGGCAGAATCATGCTCAGCATTCTGTATGTAAGAAAACAGGAAAATACAACATTTGTTTCCCTGGGATTCCAACGAAGACGGGTTTTTTGTTTGCTTGTTTTTGAATTTTGTCTTTTGGTGTCATTTTTTTCTGGGTAATTTATGTGGAACTCTTCATTTTTTAAGTATGAGGGAAATTTTAGAATATCTTGTTGATTCCCGCTACCTACTTGCTGGTGATCCAACAAGAATTAATTGTTTGCATGTTTCTTCATCTACAAAACTAGGATAATCCCATCTCGCTTAGAGGGTCACCAGGAGAATGACAGTCACCAATCTGAAGGTGTCAGATACAGGCGCTGGGTGGATGTGGGAATTTACTCTTCCCTGCTGTGTATTCCACATACAACAATAATTCCCTTGTGTAAGTTTTCTTACACCACTTGACATGGCAAGTATATATGTTTTTTTAAATAATTTTTTAAAAGTCTATTCATTTATTTTGAGACCGAGAGAGAGAGAGAGAAATCCAAGCAGGCTCTGCACTGTCAGCTCGGAGCCCAACATGGGGCTCGAACCCACAAACCGTGAGATCATGACCTGAGCTGAAACCAAGCTGAGCTTAACCAGCTAAGCCACCCAGGCACCCCTGGCCGTTATGTATTTCAGTTGGGTTGTAAGTTCTTTATGGTAAGTGAGCTGGTCCCCGATCATGGTTTTATGTCCAGTGGTCACTGCCACATTGTTGACTGCCATGGGCTCAGTGTTGGCTGTGAGTGAGGCTGGCCATTGCGTTCACCTCTCACCGGGAATTCTCCCTGTCCCCAAATCCAGAGAAAGAACTTATGTTAAATACTGATGTTTCTGACTTTTGTAATCACCCTATCCCCATGTATATAGAATTTTAGACTCCTAGAGTTTTAGGTCTCAATGAGGCTTTCTTTCAGCATGCCTGTGGACAGATCACATGTCGTGAGATAGGCCAGCCTAGACAGGGCCTGGGAGGTTGTCCCTCGGCCAGGGCCATGCAAGCAGTTAGTGGTGGAGCCAGGCTGGTCCTTGGGTATTGCACAGACCAGGTTTCTTCCCCCCTTACAACGCTGCTGGGATTTAATGTCTTGTTCTCCTGCTGTGAAACTTCAGTCTTGAAGTTTTACCTCAAGAGGACCTTAAATGTGGAGTGAACTCTTAGCAGGAACTTGGTCTGTGCACCAGGGTCTGTGGCTTAGCACTGCCCCTTAGCCTCTCTCTGTCTGCATCAGCCTGCCCTTGTCTCCAAAGGGCATGGCAGGGCCTTCCTGATAGTAATTTTCATTTCTGTGATGACTGTGGTGTCTGAAGGGTTGCATGCTTTTAAACTTGAGCCACGCCCTTGGACCTGCCTGGTTCTCAGATGGGGATGGGCTTGAGGGGAGACCAGAAGGCTCTCTGTCTGCCACAGACACTCCCCTAGAGCCTGCCAGGATCGTCTACATACAGGAAGGACCTTGCTGAGGTCATACGGATATTCCTGGGAAGGAAATGACGTGGGGACTTGTCACACAGACGGGCGTATGGGGCCTTAGCAGATAGAGCAACGCGGTGCTGGTGTGTTCGCAGCTCTTGGACAGCCTGTGTGGGGCTGGAGCCGTGGCCCCGGAGCCCGGGACCTCCACGAGAGCTAGAGTCTGCACAAGCCCTGCCCACGTCCTGGTGCTCAGGCAGCATGACCCTTCCGGGCGGCATTCCTGTGATGGCCGGGTCGAGCTGGGTTGGCAGGACCTCCTTGGGGACACTGCACAGGATACCCCAGGGGCTCAGTCAGAGAGGGGTGGCCCAGAAAACAGACTGCCGAGTTTCCGGACTTCCATTTGGGGCCAGTCGTGCTTAGGGTGGGAGGAGTGTCGGCACGTCAGGGTCCGTCTCCCAGCGTTTAGAGGCTGCACGCTGTGCTAGCAGGAGCAGGGCCACGTCTGGGATTAGGTCTCTTCCCCTCTGGACCGTTTTCTTGTTTGGAAAGTTTACCTCATCACTTTGGCCTCAGTTTCGTTGTCTGTAAAATGAGGAAGTTAACACCTGCCCCAGCTGCCTCCTAGGATTGTTCTGAAGCTAAAATGACACCCAGGGTCTTCTTTCCGCAGATACTATACCTTCATCGGCATCACTTTTAACATTTAACGTGCATTTAACATTTTTTTTTTTTTTAATTTTTTTTTTCAACGTTTATTTATTTTTGGGACAGAGAGAGACAGAGCATGAACGGGGGAGGGGCAGAGAGAGAGGGAGACACAGAATCGGAAACAGGCTCCAGGCTCTGAGCCATCAGCCCAGAGCCTAACGCGGGGCTCGAACTCACAGACGGCGAGATCGTGACCTGGCTGAAGTCGGACGCTAAACCGACTGCGCCACCCAGGCGCCCCTAACATTTAACATTTAACGCACTTTTAA
Organism: Herpailurus yagouaroundi; assembly: GCF_014898765.1. Lineage (NCBI taxonomy): Eukaryota > Metazoa > Chordata > Mammalia > Carnivora > Felidae > Herpailurus > Herpailurus yagouaroundi. Next base: position 6,813,256 of record NW_024412419.1, read on the forward strand.
CATTTAACCCTGACACAAAGTGGGCTTACGACGTTTGTTGAATAAAATTCTGTTACCTGTAAGGTGTGTTACAAACATAGTAATTATTTTTTTAATGTTTATTCATTTTTGAGAGACAGAGAGACAAAGTCCAAGTGGGGGAGGGGCAGAGGGAGAGGGAGACACAGAATCCAAAACAGTCTCCAGGCTCTGAGCTGTCAGCACAGAGCCCGACGCGGGGATTGAACCCACGAGCCGTGAGATCATGACCTGAGCTGAAGTCAGAGGCTTAACCGACCGAGCCACCCAGACGCCCCTCAAACATGGTAATTATTGCTAATAACGCAGCTGATGGTATTTGATCACAGACTTTATGCTGGACACAGGGGAAGGAACAAGAAATGTAAAGCAGGGTCACTGCACTGTTGTTTCTAAACTCCCAGAGTTGAGGGGCGCCTGGGTGGCGCAGTCGGTTAAGCGTCCGACTTCAGCCAGGTCACGATCTCGCGATCCGTGAGTTCGAGCCCCGCGTCGGGCTCTGGGCTGATGGCTCGGAGCCTGGAGCCTGTTTCCGATTCTGTGTCTCCCTCTCTCTCTGCCCCTCCCCTGTTCATGCTCTGTCTCTCTCTGTCCCAAAAATAAATAAACGTTGAAAAAAAAAAATAAATTAAAAAAATAAAAATAAAAAAATAAACTCCCAGAGTTGGCATAGTGCTCCAGGTGCCAAGGGTGGTGTTGAAGATGTCACACCCGTGCCTCGTGCAGTGATCGGAGCCTTGGCTCTTTTAATCGCTTCCCAAGTCTTGGAACGTATAGTGTTTCCCTGTTTCATGGTGGACATTGGACGTAGGACACGTTGCCTGGCCCCTAAGGAGAATACAGCCTGGTGGTGTTTGGCCAGAGCTGAGTCCACAAATAACCATCCAACACAGTGGAAATCAGTACGTGCCGGAGACGGCCAGGTAGGGGCGCCTGGCTGGCTCGTTCGGTCGTGTCCGACTCTTCATCTTGGCTCAGGTCACACAGTTCCCACATTGAGCTCTTTGCTGACCGTTTGTTTGGGGTTCTCTCAATCTCTCTCTCTCTCTCTCTCTCTCTCTCTCTCTCTCTGCCCTCCTCCCCCCACTTTGTGCGTGCTTTCTCTCCCTCTCAAAATAAATAAATAAACTTAAGAAAAGAGAGGGACAGGTGTCCCTGGGCTGTGCGCCCAGAAGCTATAATCAGAGCCAGGTGGAGGGGGAGGTGTTTCAGCCTCTGAGATGTTGATCTCCTGTTAATCTGCAACTCCTGTTAATTTTCAGTGAGTCAAACAGTAGGTTTGGAGGCGTAAGGGGACTGAGAGATTAAATGCAACCATTACAGACCATTTGTGAACAACACACTGAGGCCAGCATTGTAAGGGTACAAAAATAGAGAAGACACAGGCCTTACCCTCAAGCAACTTACAGGGAAGAGGGGAACCTGGGTGGCTCAGTTGGTTAAGTGTCTGACTTTGGCTCAGGTCATGATCTTGCAGTTTGTGGGTTCGAGCCCCGTGTCGGGCTCCGTGATGACAGCTCAGAGCCTGGAGCCTGCTTTGGATTCTCTATCTCCCTCTCTCTCTGCCCCTCTATCACTCACACTCTGTCTCTCCCTCTCTCTGTCAAAAATAAACAAACATTAAAAAACTTTTTAAAAATAGATGAAAAAAAAGATTTGGTGGGGAAGACAATTTTCACCAATGAACTACAAAACCAGGCAGGGTGAATGTAGATGTTCTTAAAGAGGTGGAATCAGAGGACCTTAGGAGCCCATCGGGGATGGAGAGGCTTCAGAGGAGGTGGCACTGGGCAGGTCTTGAAGGCTGGAGAAAGGATGGGAGGTGAGAAATGCATTCCACTCGAGGGACCACTGAAATGTGAAAACCTGCATTCCTGCGGGGAATGAGCTGTCTGATAGGAATGGAGTACGGAGGGTTGACAGAGGGGTTGTGAAGATGGACATTGGAAAGAGGAAGGGGGTCAGAGTGCCAAGAGCTTCAGTTGCCACATTAAGGGGCTTTATTCTGTGAGCCGACATGTGCCTGGGGTCTCTTATTTTATAGAGACGGGAGCCGAGGTCCTGAGAACTTCCACCCTCACTGCGCCCCTCGCAGGGCAGTCTCTGGGGTCTCTGTCCTCCCAGCGGGTGCTGAAAGCTTGGAAACCTGGCTGAGTTTGGCTTGCTGCATGGGTCTGGGCACAAGGTTGTGGAGAAGTTGAGAAGCTTGGTGTGGAACCAGTGTCCATTGAGTGGGTTTTGTAGGTTTAATAACGAGAGAGAAAGTGTGCATTTTGTACTCTACTAAAAATGCATTACCTCATCTGATTTTTCCTTTCCCCCATCCCGGTTGGCAAGCGTGAGGACTCGGTGCCCCTTGGGAGGAGGTGAAGGGAAAAGTGAGGAAAGTACCCTTGCTTTCAGAGGGCAGACATCTTTCCTAGAGACCTTCAGTTTGTGCTGGGGAGAGGACATCAGTGGGGAAAACGGAATGCCTTCCGTAATGATGGCAGGGGGAGGTCGCCGTAGCTGAGAGATAGTAACAGCTGCCCATCCGGCAAGGGCACTGGCAGGAAAGGGGGTTGTGTGTGCACAGACAGGACCAGGGACGGCCCCCCTGTGAACTGAGAGGAGACTTGAAGAACAGGAAGTGTGCACCGGCATCTCTCATTTTTCCTTTCCTTAAAAAACTTTTTTGGGGGCATCTGGGTGGCTCATTTGGTTAAGTGTCTGACTCTTGATTTCGACTCAGGTCATGATCTCATGGTTTGTGGGATCATGCCCCACATCAGGCTCTGTGCAGACAGTGACGACCCTGCTTGGGATTCTGTCTCCCTCTCTCTCTGCCCCTCCCCCGGCTTGCTTGCACATGCGTGCTCTCTCTCTCAAAATAAATAAATAAATAAATAAAAAATAAAAAACAAACTTTTTTTCTCCCCCAAAAAATTACCATGTGAATGCATCAAGTTTCTTCTTCACCAGTGTTTTGTGTCCTTGGGACACCCTGACCAGTAGAGATTATTAGAGTCTAGCCTGCAGAACACTGTCCCTCTGGGGAATGCTGGGGGTAGAGTCATCCTCAGTGTCAAGACAGCCATTATTAACACACTGCATAGACGCTGACAGGTGCTGCTGTGGAGAGCGGGCAGTGAGGTCAGGGAGGGCAGATGGATGGCCAACGGTGTTGGAACCAACCGCTGTGACCTTGCAGCTGCATTAGACTTTAAACGACCGAGGAACCAGCAAATCCAGAGAAATTTATATTAAAGGCCTTTGGAAGGTACTTGAAAGAATGTGGGATTAAATGCAGATAGCACCTGGGCATATTCTGTGGCGGGACTGTACCACAGTGTGTTTATCAGCTCCGCTGTTGATGGGCATCTGGGTACTTTCTGGCTTTTGACTGCTCTGGGTACAGCTGCCGTGAACAGTGGTCTTCGTGTGGACGTGTTTAATTTTTTAGATTTAGGCAAATACCTAGGGATGGGAATTGCTGTGTCACATGCTGAGTGTGTAACTTTATGAGATACCGCCACGCTGTTTTCTAAACGGCTGTGCCGTTTTCCACGAACACCGGCAGTGTGCGAGAGTTCCTGCTCCTTCGCATCCTAGGCGTTATCAGCCATTTTAGCGGGCGCGTAGTGGAATTTCATTGTGGTCTTAATTTACGTGTCCCTGATAACTAATGATGGTCAGCAGCTTTTCATGTTCTTATTGGCCATCGTGTAACTTTTTTGATCTGTATGTCAATACTTAGACAACGTAAGTTGTCTTTTTATATCTTGAAATGCATTGTGAGAGCAGAGAATATAATGAGTGTTGAATGGCTCTCTGGAAGGGTCTGTTCAAGAGAAATGGAACATTTAAATAGCAATCATCTGAATCGAGATTCCAAAAGGTACACTCTGCAGAATAATATTACAGATATTCCGGGGACTTAGGATAAATCATTATTACAGAAAAAAAAATTTAAAGAACCCATAGCCTGCGATTTGCTTTTAAAAATTCTTCTATGAAGTTTTAAAGAGATGACCTCCCATCATCTTGCTGCTGTGAAATGATTTGATATAGATGAACACTGGAGCTTGAAGCAGTAGCCTGCTGGTTCCATGTGTTCACAGCCACAGATAGTTCTAGCTGGTGCCATTACAGGGTGTGGAGTTCACTCCCTCCCAGCTTTCAGAGGTGAAGCAACTTGCCCAAGGTTATGAAGGGATTTAGGGGCAGAACTGGTGCGGAGACCCCACGGTTCCCCGGAGCTTCTTCAGGGTTTCTCTGTACTGCTTTTATCTTTAGTATGGCCAGCAACTTTTAAAAAGTTATGCCCATTAGACACAGAACATCTTTCTGGATATGTCTCCTGAGGCAAGGAAACAAAAGCAAAAATAAACCAGTGGGACTATACCAAAACAAAAGATTCTGCACAGTAAAGGAAACAATCAACAAAACTAAAGGACAACCTACAGAATGGGAGAAGATATTTGCAAATGACATATCCAGTAATATCCAAAATAGATAGAGAACTTCTACAACAACAAACTTCTCCTCAACAACAAAAAGCCAAATGATGCAATTAAAAAATAGGCAGGAGACCATGAACAGATATACAGACGGCCAACAGATATGTGAAAGGATGCTCCACGTCATTCATCATCAGGGAAATGCAACTCAAAACCATGGTTATCACCTCACACCTGTCAGAATGGCTAAAATCCCAAACACAGGAAACACAAGTATGGGTGAGGATGTGGAGAAAAAGGAACCCTCTTGTTCTGCTGGTGGGAACGCATGCTGGTGCATCCACTCTGGAAAACAGTATGGAGATTCCTCAAAAAATTAAAAATAGAACTACCCTATGATCCAATAATTGCACTGCTGGGTATTTACCCAAAGAATACAAAACACTACTTTGAAGGGATATATGTACCCCTTTGTTTATTGCAGCATTATTTACAATAGCCAAGATATGGAAGCCACCCAAGTGTCCATCGATTCACGAATGGATAAAGAAGGTGTGTGATAGATACAAAGGAGTATGCCTCAGCCATAAAAAAGGACTGAAATCTTGTCATTTGCAACAACGAGGATGGATCTAGAGAGGATCATGCTAAGGGAAATAAGTCAGAGAAAGACAAATACCGTATGATTTCACTCATGTGTGGAATGTACAAAACAAAATGGTGGACATAGGGAGGGAGAAAGACAAATCAAAAAACGGGCTCTAAGCTGTAGGGAGCAAACTGGTGGTGACCAGAGGGGAGAGGGAGGTGGGTGGGGGACAGGTGAAATAGGTGAAGGGGATCCAGAGTACACTTATCTTGATGAGCACTGAGTAGTATGTAGAACTGTCGGATCACTGTGTTATACACCTGCAGCTAATACAGTGCTGTGTGTTAACTCCAGTGGAACTAAGAAAAAATATAAACAAATAAAAACTTTTAAAAAGAGGAACAAAATTAAAAGTTGTCGGAAGCCAAGATTTATACTCTCTTGTTTCCATCTCTCGGCAGTGAGGTGATAGCCCACAACATCTCGAACTCTTGCTAAAAGTGGACTCACCCATTCGTGATACGTGGGGTGCAGAGTCACATCCATGCTTGTGTGCTGGTTGGTGGCACATTAGGTGTTGAGGAATACTTATAAACTGGAGTTGTTCTAATGCCGCAGCTCTAAAGTTCGGTTATTTTTAATGCCCTGTTTGGATGAAGGAACATACGAGACCTCCATTCATAGAATGACCAGTGCTAATCGACAGCCGTGCTAATCAGTGACAGTTACGGGGTCAGACGTGTTCACAGAGACGGCGGGAAAAGAGCTGTTCTGGGGTCTCTGAAAAGAAGGTCATCCTGGCAGCACATTCAGTTCATTCAGTTATGATTTATCGAGTGCCAGCTACGTGCTAAGCACGACTGGGGCGACCAAGCCAGGAAGAAGTTAGCATGTTGGTGTGTGGGCACCAAGATGTTAAAAGTCGGTGTTGAGTGTGTGTGTCTGTGCACATGCCACCTTTGGTTTAAAAGGCAGGCAAACGGCAGTCGATGTACAAGAAGGAATCAGTGCTTCACAGATCAATGCCGTGATAATATTTACGTGGGCTTCGCAGTTCCTGCCAGCTTAGTTGTGGACCGTGTACGAGGTGAGGACTGCTAGGTGGTTTTAGATGGTGTGAGTGGTAGGGAGTTGAAATAAATTTCTTACTATTTCAGAGCTTTTGAGTTAGTTTAAATAAAGAATATTGGGCTTTTTTTTTTTTTTTAAAGAATGTCTGTGACCATCTGTTTGTATTTATATGAGCAAATCAGAATTTTCCCCATCTCGTGTAAGAGTTCTGAAGTGAAAGTACAGGCCATGAGCATCCATGCCGCCAGTTTCAGATAAATGAAAACAGCCTCGTTGTTTTCACTGATTCAGTTCATAGGACGTGATGTTATGTGTCTGAACAATTTGTACACTAGTCAGAGAGTTTTTTAATCACTGAGTACAGAGGAATCGGGTCTTAAACAACTACCACTGAGTGAATGAAATCCATCACAACTATCTCTGAGCCATTTATCCTGCCCATTCATGTTCCCGTTCTCTCCCCCAGATTCCTCCCCACCAGCGCCAGCCAGCCTGATGCAGGGAGATGCTCCTGACCGATTGGTCTCCCTGCCTGGGGTTCCTTGCCTCCTGACAACCTGTCACTTTAGCCCTTGGCTCTGCTTACCTACTGCAGGAAGCCTTTCCCCCGACAGCCTGTGGCAGTGTTGGGAGTGTGGTTTTATGCATTCCATGTTTATGGAGCATTTATGGGTGTCATGTGCTCTACTAGGTGCCCGGGATTCAGAGACAGGAGTCCTGGGTCTCTGTCCCGAAGGAGCTGATGGTCTTGTCTTCATTCCCTGGGGCTCAGTTTCTGAGAAGTCTCCATCGCTGGTTCACAAACAGCAAGTTCGGAACAAAAGCTCAGACAGCGATCGGAACAAAACAGCTGCTAATGAGCATCATGGAATCACTCACCGCGGGTTCTACCATTTGTCCCCCAAGATGAAAATACCTTTTTTTTCTTGGTTCCTTGTTTCTCGACTTCTTAACAGTCGCTCGCTTTGAACAGACTAAGGAAACACAGGTGACATCGGAAAGAACGACGGGCTAGGAGAACGTGGGGGTATTTGTGAACTGAAAAAGGAAATTACAGTGGCATCTTGGTTTTATGGCCTTGGAAAAATAGCTTCGTTTCCCTTCCTAGCCTTGGTTTCTGCCCTGTTGTAATATTACCTGCCTAACCCAGAGTTTGAGAATCACCAGCTGTAATGTAGGTGAAGCATTTCTTGTTTCAGGTGCTGCGCAGGTGAGGGGCGTACCACTGTCCCCCTCCCTACCTCAGCCGGTACTGTTGTGTTTGACCCTGACCTTCCGGTGAGCCGTGCCTTCTTACACCTGGCGTTTCTTCCAGCCTAGTTGAGAAATCACACCCGAGAAATAGAGTGGGATTGTTAAAAATTGTTAAAAATCACTTTTTGCCGTTACCAAATATTTGTCTTCACGTTTGGACTAGGATTATTCGTAGAATTAAGTTGTCAGTTGGTTTCGTAGACACTTCCGGGCAGGATTCTCAGCTTCCCTGGGAAAGTTAACCCTTCCATCACCTATATTTGAATACCATTGTAATCGCTCTTTGGAAGCATAGCTGAAGACAGTAATTTTGTAGAATTTTATGTCTGCAGGCTCGGAGGAGAAGTCACTGATCTCGGTCCAAATCTGAGGGGGGGTGACAGAGCTCAAATGGTGTCCACAGCTCCTGGCCTTTTCCGCCCCCCACCACACGCAGGCCCTCCTCTCGCGCAGTCCAGCCTTCCCTGTCACTAATGAATGGAAGCTTTCTGTGCCCCGGGGCCACGTAGCTTGTGGCGACAGAACCAGACCCGCCGGCTTCTCTTCTCTGGGCTGTTGCAGTGTCCCCCGCTTTTGGGATGAGTAGTAAGTTATCTGTGTGTAGGGTGGTGAATGCCCTGCATGTTAGCCTCAAGGCAGAGGGCACTCTGGCCTGAGAAGCCTGGGCTATCATTACCCGTACGTCTTCTTTTTTTAAATGTCTATTTATTTTGAGAGAGAGAGAGCGAGCAGATGTGCACACACGCATGTGTGAGCAGGGGAGGGGCAGAGAGAGAGAGAGAGAAAGGGAGAGAATCCCAAGTAGGCTCCGTGCTGTTGGTACAGAGCCTGATGCGGGCTTCAGTCTCAGGAACCGTGAGATCATGACCTGAGCTGAAATTAACAGACGCTTAACCGACTGAGCCACCCAGGTGCCCCTTTACTTGTGCATCTTACGTCTTTATCTCTGTCCCTCTTGTGTCCTTCAGCAGCACCATTACGTGCAGCATCTGCTTTTAGGACTCAGCATCATGGGGTTCCCCGGGAAGTGCATCGGGGCCTTGTGTCCTGTGCAGGCCAGTGTCTCCGTGGGGAGGAAGCATGATGACCGTGACCCCGGGGTCGGTCCTCCCCACTTGAGGCTTGTGGGTGGGAGGGCGGCCTCTTCCTCTCAGTGTGGCGGCCCAGGGAACCCCTGCCCTTGCCTTCCCTCTTGTTTTATTAGCTGGGGTTTTGAATTTTCTTTTCTTTGGGTGGAGACCAGACAAAGTAAAACTAATGGTCTGAAGCCCTTCCTTGGGGAGAAATGCTCACATCTCCAAATACTGAAAATAAACAGCCTCTAACGACCCACAGAAGCCCAAGAAGGTCCTGAGCTGCCTCAGCCAAGAGCCTTTTGTGCCTTTTGCTGCGTGTCCTGTCCTCCTACTGCCCCTCAGTGACAGGGACCCTGCCCTGCCTTTGGCCCCTCTTCCCCCTACTTCTGGCCTTGCCCCCACCGCCTTGTCTGGCCCTGTCACATGGCCTTGCTGCCAGCTGGTCATGCTCTCTGGGCCCCTCCTCACCCAGCCTTTCCCAAATCTCTGTCCTGTCTTTTACTCCTGCTTCCTAGGTGAGTGCGTGCTGTCTGAAGACGGTCATAGAAAGGACAAGACCATCTGCATCTCTGGGGGGCCTTTGTCTCTGCCCCCATGCTGCTCCCCATTGGCTCTCCTGCTCCGTGGCTTGCGTGCCTGTCAGAATACAGCACCATTTTGTGGATTCCTGTCCTTCCTGTAGGCTGTGGGATCCAGTATTGTGTCTGTGTCCTTAGTAGAGGCATCTTTTCTTCAAATGAGTGCTGATGCTTGATGTGTGTACTGGCCAGGTAGCCCTGCCACGTTTGCAGCCGGGAGTGGGTGCTGATACTAACCTTCTGCATACCTTCTCAGCTCTCGCACCTGGGCCCTCAAGGGTTCTGCGTAGTCCTTGGGTCAAACGGAGCAGAGTAGGGAACCCCAGTTCTAGGTCAGGGGGAGCAGACACACACCTGGTGTCAACCTGTCCCCTGTTCCCCCACCCTGTAGACTCCTTGGTATAGGGAACCCCACTTCTAAAGCAAGGCCTCTGGGCAGGCGTCACCCTCTCACGCCTGTGTGGGGCTACCTCCTGTCCAAGTTCTGTCCACCCTCTCCCCACAGACAGCTACCCTTTGGGTCTGGGGTTAAACCCATCTGGGAAAAGTTTAGGGAAAAGACCCACACAGACTCAGGCTGCTGGCACAGGGGGTGGTGGGGTGCTGGGTATCCGCGGTGCAGTCTAGGAGGGGGTAATGCAGGCTCCTGGCCCTCTGACCTTACCATGCGTGGAGAGGGGTGAAGCTGGAGGAGAGCTAGAGCAAGACCCAGGTCCACAGTGGTCCCGTCCTGCCCTAGAGCTGGTCCCTGACCAGGTGACCTGATTGGTCTGCTGTGCCGTCCGTTGGGGTGGTGGGAGGGGACCTCCCTCACATTAACCCAGATGCTTTCCAGTGGCCGGCGCTGTGCTCATCCCTAGCAAATAATCGTCACAACAGCCACATCAAATGGATGTTATTTCCCTGTTTTAGGGATATGGAAACCGAGGCCCAGGAGATAAGGAATCTGTGTGTGGAGATGTGGGAACTACAGCTCAGTCTGTGTCCCCTGAGCCCACGGTCCCTTTATTGTACCAGTGGCTCTCACGATAAACCTGGGTCGGAAGGGTGAACTGGGCTGCAGGAAACAACGCCTGGTGGTTCCCGCTCATGTTGCCTCTTGCCCGTCACTGCTCTTCTTGGATGATAGAACAAGAGGATGGTTCTGGAGATGACAGACTTGGCGGCAGAGAGCCGTGGACAGAGGAAGGGCACTGTGACGCCTTTGTGCCAGAGTAGGGGAAGGGGAGCAGTTCTGGTTAGCACGTCAGGCTCATTGGCATGCCCCCCTCCTTTCTTTCCAGAAACCACCTCTGCTGCATTTAGAGGCTGGCTTTGGAGGTGGCAGGCCATTTGGGGCCTGAACACGCCTGGCCGTTCCTTCCTTCTCCCTTCCTCATTCCGGGTTTCCCTCCTCGTCCCTACTTCCCATTCCATCGTAGGGCAGCGGGGCCGGGTCTCTGGGATGGGAAACAGGAACTGAGACGTGGAGGATCAAGACACGGCAAGACTCGGGACAATGGTCATTGAATCTTTCCCTTAAAGCCGGCCCCAAGGATGGATTGTGCAACCTGGACATGGGCAAATGGCGGTGTTGCACCATCACCTGCCTTCTGTCCATTCCCTGGCGCTCAGGCCCGTGGGAAGGTTCTGGAACCCCAGAATTGCTTACGTCAGGCGGTCTAGGTGGGCCTCGCCTGAGCTCCCGGTGAAGGTCAGATGCGGCGCAGCTGGGGTGGCAGGAGCGGGGCGGTCACACGGCCCGGGAGACGCCTTTCTCGGTGAGTGGGAGTGGGTGGCCTCCCTGGTAAGGGTGAGCAGTGCCAGGTGGTTCTAGCCCTGGGCTGGGCGAAGGGCGTAAGGGAAGCCTGAGGCAGAGGCGGATGAGGGGGGTTGTTTTCCCCAGACCTGACAGGAGGTAGCAGCACAAGTCCCCGGAGCGTCCCATGCACTCTTCCCGGCCCTGGAAGCCAAGCGGCCATAAACTAGAGGGAGGGCGACACGGGGACCACATAGTCCTGGAAGCTTGCCTCTCAGTCTGCTGGAACTCTCCCAGTTTGAACTCTTTAGTTCAAGGCCAAATAAATGACTTAGGGCAAGTCTAACTCTTTGAGTCAGTTTCTTCTACTTTAAATTGGGGAAATTGGCAGTGCTTTCACAAGATGCTGTGAATATCGTGTAAAGTCGTGGATGCTTCAAGTGCTCTGTGGAGGGGCCCCGGGGTGACTCAGCTGGTTGAGCGTCTGACTCATGATTTTGGCTCAGGTTATGATCTCACGGTTCGTAGGATCGAGCCCTGTGTTGGACCTGGGCTGATAGCGCGGAGCCTGCTTGGGATTCTCTCCCTCCCTCCCTCTCTGCCCATCTCACTCACTCTCACACACGTGGTAAATCAATAAACTTAAAAGAAAGTGCTCTGTGGAATGTCAGGTGCTTTGTGACTCTTGGGACTATAGATGTCTACGTAGCTTGTCTGCTGCTGGCCTTTCTACCCGGGGCCGCCAACTCTACCTGAGTAACTTTGCTTCTGGGAACACGCCCGGAGCCTGTGGGCCCCCCAGTCCTGCTCCCGCACCTTGGTGTGGCCATTTGTGGGGGGAGGGGGCACAGAGGGTGACCTGTGCTGCACTGACACAGGTGTGAGAGGGGAAGCCTGCCTGGAGGCTTTGCTTGGAAAGCGGGGCTCCCCAGGATTCTGCTGGGTGGGGGAGCAGGGGACGGGCTGACAACAGGCGTCTTATCAGCTTCCCCTGTGCCCACTCTGCCCCATTTGACCCTGTGTGTGAAAGCCCAGAGGGGACAGGTGACCCCCTCCACTAAGCTGGCCCAGAGCACCCCGCTGTGTCACTTGCTGTGTGGCCCTGCCTTTGCCCGTGTCACCCCTTTGGGGAGTTAGAAACACACCAGGGAGTGTTCGGAAGAATTTAAACGTTGACGGGGGAAAAACTTATTACCGGAAGTGAAAGGTTGGCATGAGCTACACAGGTATTTTTCTTCTTCTTCTTTTTTTTTTTTTTTCCTTGTTACCATAACCATTATCAGACCCGAAAATATTTATCCTAGCGATTGCCCCAGTCCTGGGGAGATGGTGTTCCTGAACGGCCCCCTTGTTTGGCATAGTGTGGATCTGACCCCTTGGAGACCCAGGGGGCACTAACAAAAGCTCACCGTGGCGGAGCGCCTACAGTGCACAGGTCCCGTACCCGCCGATGATTTCTCCTGCGAAGCAAGCCTTATTCCCAAGTTACAGAGGAAAACAACCAAGGTCGGTGAGGGGCAGTCATTCTCCTGAGGTCATGCTGTTGATATGTGGAGTCCGGTTTAGAATTTTATCTGTTTGGTGAAAAAAACCAGTGACTTTCAACCACTGCGCTATTCCAAAGGATCCAGCACTGACAGACCAGAACTGAGAGCACCTTCTCTTGGCTTCTCTCCTTTTTGGTGTCTCCCTGGAGGCGACGTTGTGGAGTTGGGATGTCGGTGGTAAAAGGGAGTGAGGAGGCCTGAATGGAATTCCGGTTTTTCCCCTTTTCGATGCGTGTGTTACCTGAAGTCTAGTTTCAGTTACAAGATGTACTTTTTGAAAGAATTCATAAGACACAAATGTGGCAGCCGGCTGACAGCAGAAAGCCCCCCCCCCCCCCCGGCCCCCCATCAGAGGCCCAGTTGGCACAGAGGAGCCAGTATGCTAAAAGCCATGAGGCTGGGGGCAGAACCCGTAGAGTGAGTGTGAACGCTGGTTTGCGGGCAGACCCTCTGTGCCCCAGAAGCAGAGTCCTACTTAGCACCCCCTGGCTGCATGTGGGGCCCAGAGAAAACCGCTCGCTCACGTCCCCTCTCTCCTGTTTATGTCACTGAAGTGGAGGTCACGTGGCCTTAACCCTGTTTCCTGGGGAAATCAGCCTGGCCTGTGATTACATTGTCTTCTGGAACTGGGACAGATGTGGAAGGCTGACCTCAGCCCCAACTGAAGGTCACCTTCCCAGCCTCTCCCGCTGCTTCCGTATCACCAGGCCTCCACCGCTTGGCCCTGTGCAGTGTCCTCAGCCCTGCATACCAGACATCTTCTGGTATGATGGCCCCTATTCCGTTTGTCATTGTTCCCCAGAGATGGCCCATTTCCTGCTTGCATCTGGGCTCTTCAGTCCATCCAGGGGAGCAGAACTGAGGGGTGCCGTGTTTGTTGAAGGTGCCCGGGACTTCAGCCCAGACCCTCCTCCGGGAACGGGGCACCAGGGCCTCTGAGACGAGGACTGCCTTTCTTGGCTGCTGGGGTGTTGTAGCTGGCTTGCCAAAATTCTCCTTTCTCTTGTCAACTCCCCCAGATCTCCCAGAAGCTCTTTCCCCCGAAGTAAGAAATCAGGATGTAAAGCATTTTTATAAAGCTGGAATTCATTGTCATCTGTTTCCGCCTCTCTAGAAGAGTGATCTAGTAAAAGCCTGAGTTCCCGGCTGACATCTCCAGTGATGGGGTTCATGGGGGGGCCTGTGGGTACTTGGCTCTTCCAACTTTACCAGCTTGAGGCTCTCCTTTGTTAACACGGCATTGTCACATAGTCTGTGCATGAGACGGTCCACTTCAGTCATGATGACGACTGTCTAGAATGTAATCGTGTGAATGCCCAGTAGTCTGTGCAGTTACTCTCCTTGGTTGGGCATTTGGGGCTCTTTCCTATTGTTTTCTCTTTCAAAGTCCTGCTGAGAACATCTTTGTAGACGTAACTTGTGTGGAAAGGAGGGAGGACATGGGGACGTATTTCTGCAATTGGACGGGGACAGAAGGAGAGAAACTGCTTTGGTGAAGCCCTTTGCCCCCTCTGGCGAGCGTACTTTCTGGAAGACCAGGGAGGGCAGTGATGCCCTCAGCTGCCATGGCTGGGAGCAGCTTGGAGACTCCAGTTCTGTTTTGTGTTTCAAACCATCCCTCCCCCCCCCCCCCCAACCCCGTGCCTTTGTTCTTTTGATTTGTATTTATATCTTTTATCTGTCCCGGGACCTTCAATGACTTTCATGTTTTATGAGTTCTTAGCTTCCTGGGGTCCAGCCTCTGATGGCCACTGATGGCCGAATCAGAGTGCTTAGGGCCACACCGTCTCAGCCAGTCAGGTTGGGTTAGTGACATTCCTTTTTCTATTTCAGAGAGCTGTTTATCTTCCATTATATCTTTCTAACCACACAAATCCTGCATAAACATATTTCAAACAGTACCAAAAAAATGAGCCTGCCTTCACTGTCTTTTCTGTCTCCTCAGTAACCATTGGGATGGATTCATGTGTCTTCCAGGATATTGTTCTGTGTATATACTTGTGTATGGAAAGACACAATTTTGAGTATTTTTCTTTATTGTTTCATCAGTTTCTTTGACACATTTTTTTGTGCTCAGAGTTAAATCCTATTTGATGTGAAAACAACTAAAGAAGATAGCCATGTAGGATATTGAAGTGCCTTTTAAAAATTTTTTCAAGTATAACGTACTCATGTTGATGATACGTTTAAGAGTAGAAAAATCCGAAAAGTCCCCCAACTTTCCCTGAGACAACAAAGATTATTTGTTTCCTGTATCTTTATATACGCAGTTTGTGTATACAATGCAACACTTGCTTATCCTCTCTAGTTTATAAAGTTTATTTCTTGCTTACAGTTGAGTGTGTGTGCGCAGGCTCGCGGGCTCAGTTGGTTCAATAAATTACCTTGTACTTTCCTACCTCCCAAGACGGAATTTTGAGAAAGGTCTGTTGCATTTCCATCTTTGGAAGCCGCTTTATTGTGGGGATTTTTTGTTCTTAGTGCCACATATACCCACGTGGGTCAGGATCAGCCACATGTACACGGGCCGGGTGTGGTGGCACCCCTCTCCCTGATGACAACCCCCCCAGGTTTGGACGCATCTATTGCAAGTACCTGCGATTGAAGACATGGTCAAGGTGCAGTTGGCGGTTGGGTGAGGGGGCTGGCTGTCCTCTGAATCAATGCTCACCTGGCTGCCCCCCCTGGTGCTGGCACCTAGGCACAGAATCCGAGACGTTCTGAGGAGTAAAAACAACATGTTGGAGAAAAATGAAAGAAGTCTGTCTTTTCTGGTTGCTGGTCCTCAAGGGTGGCCTGCTTTAGGAGTTGGCTGACCTGGGTTCTTGTGCACCTCTGTCTCCAGCTTACCAAGTTGTGCTGTCTGCTCTCAGATGGCTCGGAAAGGGGACGAGGGGACCGATCTCTAGGTTCCTTTCACTCGTTGTGCGTGACTAAAATGCTGAGCTAATAAAGTGCGCTGTGAGGCACTGTCATTTTGGCAGCCTTTCTGGCTCTTCCCCCAGACTCTAGTTGATTTTAATTTCTTTTCCATCGAGAAGGCTTTAAATTTACTTTTATTCAGATTAGTATGCATACACACACACGGAGATATAATTTATAGGATGATTATGAGCAAACACCCATCCAGCCATCACTTGTCCCTTCCTGACCCCTGGCCCCCGTCAGCGTTCCAGGAGCGCTCGCCTGCCTTCCCGTCAGCACCCCTCCGAGGAGCCGCCGGCCCATCTGGGCCATCAACATCTCTCCTCGCTTCTGTTTGTAGTTGTATCAGCAACACTTACGTTCCTAAACAGGAACAACATCATCGAGTTTTTCCTACTTTCCACTTTTACGGTCGTATACCGCCGGCACACTTTTGCAACTTACTTCTTTTGCATAACACTGTTGTGAAATTCGTTTATGTTCTGGGTGGGTAACGTTTGTCCGTCTCCCTGCAGCGATTCACGCGTTTTACCGTCACCGGGTATGTGGGTTTGTCCCGTTTTCCGCTCTTTCGAAGAGGGTCACGACCATCCTCGCCTTGTGGTGCAGATGTGTGTATACTCTGAGTAACCCCAGTTGCGTTAGAGAATACCAAGCGTGACCTTCTGGTGTGCCCTGATGCGTACGTGTCTCACGCAGCTTGATTTAGCTTCATGTTTACTTGATCCTAATTCTTCGTGACACCTGCTGTTCCCCAGGCCTCTGCTGTATTCCCAGGAGGAGGTAGATCCATTATCACTCTGGCTCTACACTGAGCCTGCAGGCCACAATGCATTGCTGCGCTTCCCAGAAGGCTTCTGGAAATATCTGACACTGTCATTAATGTCCTGTGTTACTTCAAAAGTAATGTCAAGCGGGAGAGGAGACGAAGCTGCCGTCTAGATGTCCGTGTGAGTCTTCCTTGGCAAAGCTATCCTTGGGGGCACAGATCTGGGTGTCGCTTTGTTTTCTTATTTGGTCTGTGTCTTTCGAAAATGTCATTTCCCCTCAGGTCAGCCTTTCCCAAAAGGAACGAGGGAGATATGACGGGACAGCAGAGTAGAACATGCCTCCCTGGCGGCCCAGACCGTGCCTCCCGGCCTTTCCTCCCCCATGGCAGCATCTTTGGGTTCCCAGGATCAGTCCGGCCGCTCTCCACCATTGCTGGCTGAAATTGAGAACTGGGGGGCCAAACTGGTCCCGTGCCAAGAGGAGACTGGGCTGGCTGATAAGATTGGAGAAACCTGTGTGTGAATCTTCTGGGCCGGGGGTTGGCGGACTTCGTGAAGGGCCAGGCAGTGAACATTTTAGGCTTTGCAGGCCTAGAGGCAAAAGTGAGGGTCTTATATAGGTGCTTACCTAATAAGAGAGAAAATAAATTTCCACAAGTTTTTTATTAACAAAGTTCAAAATATCGTATCTCTGGAGTAAAACCCTTTGGTAACGCTCGTCTCTTAATCAGAAGAGGGGAATTCTTTCGGGGGAGATTTCTTCCTTGGGATTCAAAGCTAGTGTTCCCCTCCACCTCATTGTCCTGCCGAGTGGAAACATTCACCTGTGCAGATCCTGAGCACATGGCCGCGCAAAAACCGGCCCCCCGGTAGGTGCCCACCTGCCCCAGGCTCATCTCCTCAGACAGACCGTGGACTTGGCCTCCACCATCCAGCATCAGGACGAATGTGCCTCTGAGCCAGGATGGACTTCCCTGTAGGCTCTGGGGACAAACACTACCTCAGCCCTCCAGAGGGAGAAGAGCTGTCACACGGTCACATCTGTGCGCTGCCCATGGGGGAAGGAGGGAGAGGCCCCCCTCGATGAAGCCAGGGGCTCCAGAACGTTAGGGGATGGTGCACGGAGGGGTCTGCAGGAACAGAGGAAGAGCAAACAGGGGCGGCGTGTTTAGACCCGGTCGGTATGTTGTATGTGGCTACGGCTCTGGAGAAAGGTGGCGAGACAGGAGCTGGATTTTTTACTTGACTAAATTGTAGTTTATCTTCCATATCCCTGTGCGGCTGCCCTGTTGGATAGCACAGGTGTGAAGAAGGAAAAGAGTGAATGGTGTTGTGTCCCCTCCTGGGAGGGCTCCCCTCACGCCCCCTGCACCCTCCCGGGAGCCGGCGTCCGTGGACGAGCCGCGGAGACCACGGGGAGCTGCTCGCAGGAATGAACCAGAACCCTGGCCCTTCATGCAAGGGTCCAAGGGATCAAAGGAGGCGCTTTTAGAATGGTTGGAAACCGTTGTTTATTTTCCTCTAAAATATCTTGAGACACATCTCTACAGTCTTGTTTATGTGATAAATTCACTCTGTGAAACATGTTTTGTAAACTGAGGGTCAGCTGCAGTGTAGGCCCTCAGGATTAATGGGGTCTGGCCAGGCGTTAGCTGTTGTGCCGGCCCCGCCTAGGTCCGTAGTGGCTGTTCAGCTTTTGCCTGTGTTTATAGTGTTTACACACACATTCTTTTTCCTTCTCTTTAGCTCGGGTAGTTTTGGGGAGGGCGGGTGTGGGGGAGCGCCCCCCTTAGGGATCTCAGCCCGATTGGTGGACCCCTTCGGTTCCTTGAGGCTCTCCAGTTTTGCTGTTTTGTTGTTTCAGGTTTCCCGGTGCTGTTTTTATTTATAATTGACGGAAGACTATTTCTAGCACTCAGTCTTAATCATTCCGACTTCTGCCCAAGCTTAATCTTAATTATCTGTAAATATGCTCCGTAATGAAGGGTGTGGTTTTGAGTGGGGAGGTAACTGCTTTTCCCTCTTGCAGTTTTAATTTAAAATTACCTCTCCGCCTACCTTACCTTTCTTTCCAGGCTCTTCTTAACAGACTGTAGAAAAGCAGTGGTTACCGCTTATCCACTCTTCCCCTGAGTTCAGGAAACAGCACATCCCCTTTAATAACAGAGGTAGAATATTCCATATGGTGGCCTATTTTTACAAGACTTTTATGCAGGAAAAGATCAGGGAGGGGTGTGCCCCACAGGACGACGTGGGAGGAAACTTGCCAGCGTTGAGCAGTGTTATGAAGCCTATTTCATCTGTGGTCGGCCTTCCGCACTGAGGTGTATAGGGCTAGTCTGGTCCACAGTTTTCTCGGCACAATTGAGCAAAAGCCCTGTGGACAGAAGATTGTTCTGTCATTTGTGGGAGTGCCAGAGCCTGGAGAGCTAAACTCAGTTGAGGAGGCCGAATAGATCTCCCTGGGCACACACTGACTTTTCCAGAATGTCTGCTGCCCTGTACCAGTCCCATATGGCTTCCTAATCATGGGTCCCAGCCGGGCCCTTCCTTGTTGGGTATCCGTTCCCTGAGTCTCCTTCCTGCCTGCTCAGACCCATTGTTCCCACTGTGGCTTGAGTGACCTTCAAGTACAGCTCTCCATTCTCCCCTGCCTGAGAACCTTTGGTAGCTGCCCACTGTCTGCAGGCTCAGCCGATACCCTTGCCAGCCTCTGTGTCCCTGCCTGCCTTTCTGGTCTCACGGTCACGGACGGAGCTGCTCTCTGAGTCCCGTCCCGTGTCAGCTTTGTGCGGGGCACCGGGGACAGAGCAGAGAGCGTCCTGCCCTCACGGGAGATCTCTGAAAAAGGTAACAAGAAACATAAAATTAATCGTATTAATATCTTCTTTAACCTAACATGTCCAAAATATTATCATTTGACTGTGTGGCGCTGGCCGTATTTCCAGGCTCAGTGGACACGTGCTGTTGTAGGTACATTGGCTAGGAAGTGCGGGTCTTGAGGTGAGCGGTACAAATGGAAAAGCAGTTAGAAAAGTGAGAGTCCTGGGCTTCTGGCTTTGTGTTTCTCTAGGGCATTATCCTGCTACATTGTGAACTCCATGCAGGCATGGGCGTGGCCTTGTTTTGCTCACCTGTTGTGTCTGGGACACCTCGCTTAGTACTTAGCACATAGTAGGTCCTCACTAAATTTCATCAGGCGAACTATTGAGTAAGCACAGGGTTACGGGAAAAGTCTGGGTGAGTACCTAACCTGTCTGAGGAGGCTTTCAGGAGGAGGACCTGCCTCCAAGTCAACTCGCAAAGCCGGGGTAAAACTAAGGGGTCAAGAGGAGGCAGGGAAGAGCACACAGTGTTAGAAATAAAGAGGAGGAAGAAGGTTGGGAGGGGCTGCAGGAGTTCGTTGGGACGGAACTTCAGGTGCGCTTGGGGCAGGGGTCCGGAGACGACGCTGGAGAAGTAATGGGGGCCAGATCGTGAGGAGGTTTTAAAGCTGCTACGGAGTCGAGGCCTCATACTGGGGACGTGCGGAAATAGCGCCAGCGTCGTGGGCTGGGAGTGGCCCCTCGGACTCGTGTTCCGCGTTTCTCTCCTGTGTTTTCTCCGTTCACTCCTCCTCCCAGCCCGCAGAAAGGGCTTCGTGAGAATATTGGCTGACTTCTGTTACCGTGTAGGCTAACCGGGCTGGGGGGCTGCCTTCTGCTGTCTGTGGGAAGCTTCAGGAGGAGGAGCAGGCTTAATTATTTGAGTGCAGTCGCGATTCCCGACCGAATTCTCTCCAAGTGCTGGAGTAGATGCCGATTAGATCGAATGTGTTTTTCAGTCATGGCCCTTCACGTGGGGGTCGGGACCTTCCACAGCTGTGATGAGTGCACTGAACTGTCGTACTCTCTGACATGCGGTCGATAAAGCTTTGAGAGCCAGTGTTTCTAACCAGCCCTGAGCAGATCCATCCCATCTTCTTGTGGCCCCTGGTAGAACCCAATAGGTCGGTGCACACGCTGGAGGGCACTGCCTGCTGGGTGGCAGACTGGGGAGTAGAAAGTGATGAGTCTTCGGGAGAGAGTTCACTGGTTATGTACTTTTTCCAAATCCCTTTTCACATCTCAAGGGAAGGTCTGGAACGGATGAGAGATGACCTAGGAAAATAAGAGCTAGCTCTCTACGAGAAATTTCGACATCTTTGTGGCTGTTCATGCCTACCTCTTCCTCCAGTATGTCAGAAAATAATGCTTTTTTTTTTTTTTGAATGTTTATTTATTTTTGAGACAGAGACAGAGCATGAACAGGGGAGGGGCAGAGAGAGAGGGAGACACAGAATCTGAAACAGGCTCCAGGCTCCGAGCTGTCAGCACAGAGCCCGATGCGGGGCTCGAACTCACGGACCGTGAGATCATGACCTGAGCCAAAGTCGGACGCTTAACCGACCGAGCCACCCAGGCGCCCCAAAGTAATGCTTTTTAAAATACAACTTCTCGGGGCGCCTGGGTGGCTCAGTCGGTTGAGCGTCTGACTTCAGCTCAGGTCATGATCTCGCAGTTTGTGAGTTCGAGCCCCGCGTCGGGCTGTGTGCTGACAGTTCAGAGCCTGGAGCCCGCTTTGGATTCTGTGTCTCCCTCTCTCTGCCCCTCCCCTGCTCACACTGTTCCCTCCCACCCCCCAAATAAATCAAACATTTAAAAACTAAAATACAGTTTCTCTTTTTATTGTAACCACTCTGTCAACTGCTGCCTGGTGATCATTTTTCTATTTAGTAATTGTCAGCACCAATCACATCTGTTTTAGCCTCTGCTAAAACAGTCCTTGTTGCTTTCGAATAGGACTTAGGATGCTGATATGGAAGGTGATTCAGGAAGCCTGGCAGGGAAGGACTGTGCTGTTGCTCTGAGGCCGTGTGCTCTGTTTCTGATGACAGTCTGTTGCAGGGTTTTGTGATTAAATCTCACGATGAGTAATAATAATGTCATCGAGTGTGTACCAGATTTGGGGCTCAGCACTTGCCCTGGAGTTCTTAGTTTCTTTACGGTAACCTGTGTGATGGGTGTCACTATCCCAGGTTATAGATGCTCTCTTCCGCCTGTCACCACTGAAAGTGACACGTTGCTCTTCTGGGGTGTTCAGTTGGGTTAAAGGGAAATTTGACGCCTGTGCCTTTTGTGAAAGTAGAGCTGTAATTCAGACTCCTGATTTGATCAGTCACTGAGCAGGTATTCCGTGAGCACTTACTACGTGCTAGGCGTTGTAAGGGCCGCATGCTACCGCCGTGTAGTGGTTGGTCTGTTAAGGTGTGAAAGCAAATGGAGCGTCATAGAGGAATATTAAAGACTTAGGTGTGTCTAATTAATCGTTCAACCCGGCGAAGTAGGAATTGTTATCCCTGGTTCTGGAAGAGAAATCTAGGCTAGAAAAGGGTTAGGCAGAACATGCCTTCCAACCCCAAACAAATTCCTGTCTGAGTCTTTCCAAATCCCGAGTGGGTTTGCCTCCCACCAGACCGCGCTGCCTCTGAGTGGGGGGGCGGTCTGGCCTGCGTGTTGGCGGTCTTGCCAGGGTGGGGACACACTTGTGACTGATCTGCCTCCCCGCCCCCCGTCGTTCCTCCCCCTGCTCCCTGTCCTTGGCCTGTGTCCGGAAGGAGCCCCTGGCAGGCTCCCGAGCCTTGCTTGTTCACAGGGAGGATTGAGGCTTGGTGGGAGTGGAGTTGGTCCGGGTTAACTCTTAACTCGTATGGGGATGACCATACTCAGTCTTCACACTGAGCCGCACGCTGGGGCTTTGTGCCACGGAAACAGTTCCACAGGGGCCTCCAGAGTGGCTCTCACAAGGCCATTCTCTGATAGTCGTGATCTGAGCTCAGACACGTTTTAATTATGTACTTCTCTATGTTTTAGGCTTTGGACGTGGACCGGATGGTTCTTTACAAAATGAAGAAATCCGTGAAAGCAATAAATATCTCTGGGCTGGGTGAGTACACATCCTTTCCTAGCGGTTTCCTTGTGCAAATCCTCACGGTAGCAGTACTGGTGCCATGATGGTGATCACCATTGACGAAACCAAACCTTTTCTTCTAGGCGTGTGCATTATCAAGTTGATTTGGGATATTTAGCTTTTAGGAGTGTGTTTTGTTCTGTAAATTGTCTGATCTGGCCTGGTGGTTCACCTTCCACCCCCAACTATCTCCTGCGCTGCCTCCTGTTCCCTGAAGTGCAGCTGGGTTTTCCGTCCTGCATGAGCTACCGTCCTACATGAACCAGCTTTGTCTGACTGGTCAGCAGGAACGCCGGCCTCATTCCAGCCTCGGTTGTGTGGTCTGTGTGTTACTCATGTCAGCGTGGCCCCTCCATTTCTCTTCTCCAGTCCTCGCCCTTCTTGTTTCGGATACCGTTAACGTAAAAGCACAATCAACTGCTCCAAGTAATGTCTGATCAGGACTAAAACTTTTTTTGAACCGTGAGTTCATGACCTGAGCTGAGATCAAGAGTCAGATGCTTAACCGGCTGAGCCACCCAGGTGCCCTGGAAATAATTTTAAGTCATTAAGTGACAATGTGGTTTCCCCCAGAAACAAGCAAGTGGCAGCCTTGGAGGACTGGGGGTTGTGAGGGCTCCCAGAGAGGCTGAGCGAGGTGATGGATTGCAGACAGCACGGCTGGCCTGTGGGCGAGCACACCAGTGCTAAGTGGGGCAGAAACACTGCCTTTGTCCGCGGCTGGTGGCCTGGGAGGAGGGGGTGAGGGGGCCCAGGGTCTGCACCTACAGAAGCAGTCAGCCCATGGATGGCTGTACATCGTCCCCTTCCCCCTCGTGGTGTTTCCCTTTACGACAGTAGTGAATGGAGCAGGAGGACAGGGAATGCCAGAGGGCTAAGAGGAAGGAGGGGCGCAGAAGGGTCTGGAAGTGCCTCTTGCACCCAAGCCTGCCCCCACCCACGTCCGGCCATTGTGAGCACCACCTCCAGTAACTGCTTTCGCCCCCCTCAGGGAGGGCAGTGCAAGCCAAGATTGAGAAGAGGCCAGTAGGGAACCTCAGCTGCAAAGATGATATTGTAGTCAAGAATTGCCAAGGACATTTAGGAACAGATTTCACAAAAGACAGGCAAGAACTATGTTGAAAACTACAAAACCGAATTAAAGACCCAGATAAACGGGAGAGGTGTATGATGTACCTGGGTTGGAGGACTCGATATAGTTACTTTGTCTTTTCTCCCCAAATTGATCTCAAGATGCAGCACAATCCTAATCAAAATTCCTGCAGGAGAAATTGACAAGCTGATTCTAAACTTTATGTGGAAACACACACAGGACCCAGAAAATGCCAAGCAATCGGTACAAAAACAAGTTGGAGAATTTCAACCATCTGACTTCAAGTCTTGTGAGATAGTCGTGATCTAGACAGTGTTGCTTTTGGGGGGGGGGCCAACAAAGAGATCAGTGGAACAAAAGACAAAGTGTAGGGGTGCCTGGCCGGGTCAGTCTGTAGAGCATGTGACCCTTGATCTCGAGGTTGTGGGTTCAAGCCTCACGTTGGTTGTAGAGATTACTTAAAAATAAAATCTTAAGAAAAAAAAAAAAAGCCTGGAAGTAGACCCTTACTGAGATGTTTCTGCTTGTCAGCATGTTGCCAAGGAAGTCCCCTGGGGAAATGAAGGTGTTTCTAGCACGTGGTGCTTGAGCATCTGGATCTTTCCATCAGAACAAATGCAGTACAGCCCTCTCTTCTACCCTATACAAACAGTAATTCAAAGTGGATGATAGATTCACCTGTGAAAACTAAAACTAAAAGTTGTTTAAAGAACACATAGGAGAACATTTTTACAACATGGGGTGGGCAGAGCTCCTTGGATAGGACACAGAAGGCAATATGGCTTCAAAGAAAAAAATTGATAAATTAAACTTCATCAAAATGAGACACTCCTACGTGCTCAAAAATGCTATTAAGAATAGCCTAACATGGGGCGCCTGGGTGGCGCAGTCAGTTAAGCGTCCGACTTCAGCCAGGTCACGATCTCGCGGTCCCGCGGTCTGTGGGTTCGAGCCCCGCGTCGGGCTCTGGGCTGATGGCTCAGAGCCTGGAGCCTGTTTCCGATTCTGTGTCTCCCTCTCTCTCTGCCCCTCCCCCGTTCATGCTCTGTCTCTCTCTGTCCCAAAAATAAATAAACGTTGAAGAATAGCCTAACATTTGACAGGCCCCCAATCAAGCAACTGAAGAGCTCACACTTGAGGAAACTAAATTAGAACAGGACTTTAAAATAAGAGTATATGGCATCACAATCCCAGACTTTAGCCTCTACTACAAAGCTGTCATCATCAAGACAGCATGGTATTGGCACAAAAACAGACACATAGACCAATGGAATAGAATAGAAACCCCAGAACTAGACCCACAAACGTATGGCCAACTCATCTTTGACAAAGCAGGAAAGAACATCCAATGGAAAAAAGACAGTCTCTTTAACAAATGGTGCTGGGAGAACTGGACAGCAACATGCAGAAGGTTGAAACTAGACCACTTTCTCACACCATTCACAAAAATAAACTCAAAATGGATCAAGGACCTGAATGTGAGACAGGAAACCATCAAAACCTTAGAGGAGAAAGCAGGAAAAGACCTCTCAGACCTCAGCCGTAGCAATCTCTTACTCGACACATCCCCAAAGGCAAGGGAATTAAAAGCAAAAGTGAATTACTGGGACCTTATGAAGAT
>NW_024412419.1:6837972-6871523 GCF_014898765.1 Herpailurus yagouaroundi
TAGATGCTGGAGAGGATGTGGAGAAACGGGAACCCTCTTGCACTGTTGGTGGGAATGCAAATTGGTGCAGCCGCTCTGGAAAGCAGTGTGGAGGTTCCTCAGAAAATTAAAAATAGACCTACCCTATGACCCAGCAATAGCACTGCTAGGAATTTATCCAAAGGACACAGGAGTACTGATGCATAGGGGCACTTGTACCCCAATGTTCATAGCAGCACTCTCAACAATAGCCAAATTATGGAAAGAGCCTAAATGTCCATCAACTGATGAATGGATAAAGAAATTGTGGTTTATATACACAATGGAATACTACGTGGCAATGAGAAAAAATGAAATATGGCCTTTTGTAGCAACGTGGATGGAACTGGAGAGTGTGATGCTAAGTGAAATAAGCCATACAGAGAAAGACAGATACCATATGGTTTCACTCTTATGTGGATCCTGAGAAACTTAACAGGAACCCATGGGGGAGGGGAAGGAAAAAAAAAAAAAAGAGGTTAGAGTGGGAGAGAGCCAAAGCATAAGAGACTGTTGAGAACTGAGAGCAAACTGAGGGTTGATGGGGGGTGGGAGGGAGGAGAGGGTGGGTGATGGGTATTGAGGAGGGGCACCTTTTGGGATGAGCACTGGGTGTTGTATGGAAACCAATTTGACAATAAATTTCATATATAAATAAAAAAAAATTAAAAAAATAAAATAAAATAAAATAAAATAAAATAAGAGTATATGATTAACACCCTTAGAAAGGCAAAGGAAGTTATTAAGTTACCGAAACAGAAAAGGTACTAGTGAAAAAGAACCAGCGGAAGGCTTGGAAGTAGAAAAACATGTAATTGTTGAAATAAAAACTAAAATCTGCTAAATATTTAGCAGGCTGTACACATAGGAAAGGGGGAGGGTGGTCTGTGAGGCCCCCTGTTGTCAGAACATGAGCTTGAGGGATGGACACTGTAAAGTAAAACTCAGGAGCCACAGGAAATAGATTCAGAGGGGTCACTATCAGCATCCACCCAAAAGGACTTCCAGAAGAGGGAGGAGAAAATGGAAAAGTGGGGGCACCTGGGTGGCTCAGTGGTTGGGCATCTGACTTTGGCTCAGGTCGTGATCTTGTGATTTGTGGGTTCCGGCCCCCCTTTGGGCTCTGTGCTGGCAGCTCAGAGCCTGCTTCAGATCCTCTGTCCTCCTCTCTCTCTACCCCTTCCCTACTTGTGTGTGCACGTTCTCTCTCTCTCTCTCTCTCTTTCAAAAATAAATAATGAAAAAAAATAAAAAGGGAAATTTTTGAAAAAGTAATAGCTGAAAAATTCTCAGAACTAAAGAAAGATTTAAGATCTCAGATTGAGAGAGTCCACTGAAATTCTAAGGGAAACAGATTATACACACATGTATGTGTACCTACAGTGTATATGGTATGTATGTATGTACATATGTCCCTGTGCATGTATATATATAAAAAAGATTTGGGGGAAATTTGCTAAAAAATGATTGCTTTAGTATTTTGACTTTATAGATATTTTTCCTCCTTTCACTTTCCATATTTCATATATTGTAATGTATTGATGTTAAAATGATTAGACAGGTATTAAGTTGTTTATGGCTAAATTCCAAATGGATGTGAAAGAAATTCAAGAAAGCAAAGAAGAGGTGGGAGGGACTTAAGTGGTTTGTGACTGAGCTTGTCCTGACTGAATTCGAAAGCTTTTTGGACCTGGACTTTGTGGCCCTCGCTGTTGTGCCCTGGGGCAGCTCGCTTAGCACTTTGTAGCCCTGGTTTCCTTGGCTCTGAGATAATCCAGTTGGGTTAGGATGCAGATCAGTGGTTCTCAGCCAGGGTGGTCTTGCACCCCCCGTTTGGTATGAACACCTGAGAGGTGCGTGTGCGCACGTGTGGGGGCCTTGTGCGCGTGCTGTTGGCACCTTACGGTAGAGGCCAGGGATGCTGCTGAAGGTCCTACAGTGCACAGGACAGTTCCCAACAATGAATTAGCTGGCCCAGAGGGTCATCATTGCCACAGTGGAAAGCCTCATCTAGATGTGCTTGAGTCCTCTGCGGTGTATAAAAAACAAAGCAAAAACACAAGCCACCATCTTTTGCTTGCCTTTGCATAAACATTGATTGATTACCTGACAACTGCTGATTTTATGCAAGAAAGAAGTGGAATTCGAATTATCATTGGCTAACATGTAACTGGAAGTAAACATACGTAGGAAATTATTTTCTATTTAAAAGGAAATAACAAAGAGCCTAAAACTCTTCACTTAACTCCACACCGAGCTTTACTGAAACAAATGTTTGACTATCCAAACTGGTCACCTGCCTTTAACTCTCCCTGGATAAAGTCGGGGAACAGGGAGGAATGATGATCATTTGTATGTTTTGGAACGCTTCCTACAAACCTTGTGCTTTCTATACATTATGCTAGTCTTTACAAACTGTTCTCATTTTATGAACGAGCAGTCTGAGTTCAGAGGGCTCAGCGTCTTCCCAGGATGCTCCGTGGAACTTCACTTGTTCCAAGAACACAGGACTGTGTTCGGTAGGCCGCTCTGCTTGGAGGCAGCCACATGTCCTCAGTGGGTCTGGCACGCTGACCGACTGTCTTCAGGATTTCAAGAAATCGCTCAAAGATGGTTGCTTAGCTCTGTTGACAAACAACAGATTTCAAACAGTATCTCAAGAGAGTTTTTGCTTTTTTACTGCGCTCCCTTGGGCTTTTGAGTTTATGATTTAAGGCTAGTTCAAAAAAGGTATTTTATAATCTGATCAGGTTCAAAAGTGATTTTAAAGTCATATGTCGAGAAGGCTGTTCTGATCAGAAATAAAAATGGAGCACTGCGCTTCTCGTGCAGACGTTGGCCACATGACTGCCACCAGTCCTGAGAAGGACATGTGTGTCCCCATAGGCTGGCCCAGTGCTGTGCCTTGTAGCTTTCAACAAGCATAGAGGGAGGAGGCGTAAACACATTGGTGTCAGGAAGCAAGACTGTATGAATTTAGTAACACTCATGTCTCATCTGCCTTTCTCACCTCTGTTGTTGAGCGTGGGCCACAAACCCCCTTCCTTTACCTGCCCCAGAGTCATTTTCTAAAATAGAGCCTAGTGGGGGCCTCTGGGTGGCTCAGTCAGTTAAGTGTCCGACTTCGGCTCAGGTCATGATCTCACGGTCTGTGAGTTCGAGCCCCGTGTCAGGCTTGGTGCTGATAGCTCAGAGCCTGGAGCCTCTTCGGATTCTGTGTCTCCCTGTCTATCTGCTCTTCCCCCATTCACGCTCAGTCTCTCTCTCTCTCTCAAAAATGAATAAACATTAAAAACAAAAGTTAAAAAAAAAAAAAAACAGAGCCTAGTGATGCCACTTCTCTGCTCAGAACTCTGTGGTGTTTTCACATTATCCACTTTGATGTTTGTGAAGGGGAGTTCCAGAGCCCGGGAGAGATGAGGGAGGCCTTCATGGGCTCTAGAATCTTAGGGAAATTGGGGTAAAAGCACAGGTAAGCAGGTGTCTACTCCGGCAGGACTAGCTGAAGATTTTAACATGCTAATGTGGATTGTGAGAGGAGATGTCCTAACCTTTTCCAGATTTGTTTGCTTATGAAATTGCCACTGACTCCCTTCCTCAATCCAACATAAGCCTCCACTTAGTTAAGCACAGCAGAACACCAGATGCAGACCGAGCCCCTACCCCCCCCGGCCCCCCTGGCCCCAGACCACCTGTCCAGGGGTCCCTTCTCTGTGCCTGTCTTTGTAATAACTTGAGTTTCCCCCAGCATGCCAGTATTTGTGCCTTCTTCCCTTTGCACATTCTCTTCTGTCTGCTTGAAGTGACATTTTGCCACTTTATTAGAGGAAACTGAGGCGTGAGCACGTTGAGAAGTTGGTTCTGGAATTTTAACATTGTGCTCTGGGCACCCAACCTGTGTCCTTCCAGAGGTGCCACACAGCAGGCTGTTAGCCTGACCTTGGGGGACCTCCTATTTCTGTGATCTTTTTTACCCATCTAATAGATCATGCCAAGCTTGAGTTATTATAAGGCCATGAGTCTGAATTATTTTGAAGTCAGAGTACTGATCCTGAAGTCTTTATTTCAGGGCAGTGTTGTCCTGCTTCAAAAAAGTCACCTGAGGAAACCCTATGCCTTTTCCTGTGATGCTGCTGACACTGTTCACAGCATTTTGGAAAACTCTTCTCTAGAACTGCTTTTAGTAATACATTCTCTTGAATATTTTTGGTAGAGGGGTGTGAGTAAGGATAGCAGTAGACATCAGAGATCAGTGGGGCGCATTCTGGATGGGATTAGCCGTGGGCGACCACGGTCGCTTAGGAGCATTGTGAGTGTGCACTCTTTCTGCCTCTGGGGGCAGGTGGTTCCCAGTTCCAGATCCTTGGAGTGCTTAATGTCCTAAGGCAACTGCTTGCTGAGGAAGACCACTCATTTCATGTGTGATTGAAAGAACAACAACAAGAACTCCCCATTTATGCCTGATCCTGCCACATACCTTTCCTGTGTTGCGTTCCTTAATTTCTCTGAGGCTGGGACTTCCCTGCCTGCTTTCCTGATTGGTCATGGATTGGCCCCATCTGACCTCTAACTGATCTCCAGCTGTCCCCAGTGTCTCTGTTCCGGGCTGGTTGACCTGTCCCTGCTTCATCAGCATGTCATGACGGTATTTGTCTTTGCATGCTGTCTGCCATCTGGCCCCATTCTCTGGTCCCTCCTGACCCAGGTACCTGTTGAAAACCTGCCCACCCTTCCTCACCCATCTCCATCAAGCCGACACTGGACCCGGCGTAGGCCTTCTTTACTCTCTTGTATTAGTCTTCCATGGCTGCCACGACGACTTGCCATCCACGGAGTGCCTTAAATGATAAATTTATTTCTTCCCTTTTGTGGCCATCGCTGAAGCCCCAGGGGCCAAGATGAAGTTCAGTCCCTTTGTGACTTCTGACCGGACCAAGAACTGTAAAAGGCATTTCAGTGCACCTTCCCGCGTTCACAGGAAGATGCTTCCCCTCTTTCCAAAGAGCTGAGACAGAAGCACAGTGTCCGAGCCGTGCCCGTCTGCAAGGATGATGTAGTGTGAGGACACTACAAAGGTCAGCAAACTGGCGGAGTACTCCATCTCTACAGGTAGACGTACGTTACCTGCACCCAGCGTGTACACGGTGGTCGGAGAAGGCGAGCGTCACTGCTGTCCGTGTGGCCTTCACCCTGGTGAGGTGGTTATTGCTAGACTGACACTGGACAAAGACCGCAGAAAGATCCTGGAAAAAGGAGCGTAAAGCCAGATCTCGCCAGGTAGGAAAGGAAAGGAGCATATAAAGGGAGGAAACAACTGAGAGGATGCAGGAATAAAGTGATCTGATACACAGCTTTTGGCAAAAACTTGAAATGAACAGGAAACTGACAAGCGTATCTCACGGCTCTGGAGGTCACGAGTCCGAGATGGGTCTCATGGGGCTGAAGTGGGGGTGTTGGCAGAGCTCCTTCCTGGAGGCCCAGGGGACAGGCGCTTCCTTGCCTTGTCCCGCTTTCAGAGGCTGCCTGTATTCCTTGGTTTGTGGCCTTCCCTCTTCAAAGCCAGCAATGGCCGATAGAGTCTTTTTCACACCCTGTCACTGTGACTCTTATTCTGCACAGGCTGCCATGACAGAACACCCACACTGGGTGGCTTAAACCACAGACCTGTGTGTCTCGTGGTTGTAGAGGCCGGAAGCCTGAGAGCATGGTGTCTGCACGGCCGGGTTGTGGTGAAGGCTCTCTCCCTGGCTTGCAGACGGCTGCCTTGGCTCTGTGTCCTCATGTGGTGGAACGCGAGGATGCCCATCGGGAGAGCCCCACCCCAGTGACCTCATCCAAACCTCATTATCTCCCACAGCCCTCCCTCCGCATACCATCACGCTGGGGGTGGGGCTTCAAGATACAAGCGTAGGTGCAGGAAGAACACAGCACAGTTTTGTCCGCAGCCGATACTGAGTTTTCTGCCTCCCGCTTGCGCAGGTAAAGACCCTGTGGTCACACTGGGCGACGCCGATGACCCAGGGTAATCTCCCCAGCCCAGAGTCAGCTGATTCACAACTTATAAATTTCACTTGCAACCTCAATTCCCATTTGTCAGGCAGCAGGACATCTAGGAATTAGGTCCAGGGATTAGGAATAGGTCCAGGGATTTGGAGTAGGTCCAGGGATTAGGATGTGCACATCTTTGGGGCAGGAGCAGACATTCTGCCTTCCACACCTCACCTCTGAATTCTGAGTCTTGCAGTTGAATCCATTTTGACTCTCGTTTAGCCAGAAATAAGAGCACCTAATAAACAGGCATTATTTACCCTTTAAATATTGCTCTTTATTATTCTCTAATAGTTCTATGTCTGTTGACCTCTGCTTCTCAATTAGAAGGCAGGTCCTTGAGGTCACTGACCAATTCTAGGAGGCAGTGTGGTTTAGGATAAGAGCACACGGGTGTTATAGTCTAAGAAGCCTGGAACAAATTCATGTGCCACTCAAAAAGCCTGTGGCAGGAAAATTACCTAATCGCTCTGAGCCTCAGTTTCTTCATATGTGAGACTGGGAATCTTAATATTTTAAAATGCTGTTAATAAAGATTAACCGAGGTGACACAAGAGAAGTGACAGATCTGGTTCCGGGCACATGATAAGCATGCAGCCGTGAATATACTTCCTGAGTGTTCTTGCACAGAGCCTGTCACATCCAGAGCAGGTGCCCAATAAATACCCATTTGTATGTGACCGTGTTTCCGCTGCGAGTTCTGAGACCGTCCTCTTACAGTTTTGGATGTGAGCAGTGTGCATGAGGGTGGCAGAGTGTGTATTCTGCCGTGTGAGGATTGATACAGATTTATGTACAAGGGGGATTGGAGATGCCTTAGAGACACCAGCTGTGTTTTTACAGCCAGGGAGCTAAGGATGGGTCTTACCGTCTCACCGTGGACCTACACTGTAACCTCAATATTGCCTCTTGGCCTGCAAAGCCTTTAATATTTACTCTGGCTTTTTAGGAGAAAGTTTGCCAACCTGAGCATTAGAGTAGTGGTTCTGAAACTTCAGAGCGCCCCAGAATCCCCTGGAGGTCTTATTAAAACACGGGTTGCTGGGTGGCCCTGCCTTTAGAGTTTCTGGTTCAATAGGGTGCAGGATGGAGCCTGAGAATTTGCCAATCTGCTGAGTTCCCAGGTGACGCCGAAGCTGCTGGTCTTTGAGAATAGTACCACACGTGTGCATACACACACACGCTCTCACACACACACACGCTCTCACACACACGACTTTAAACGTTGGACTGAGCCACAAGGGTATCAAGTATGTCCCTGTAGATACAACACAGTAGCAAGCATATTATCTTCACTCCCATTTTTCAAAACAGATGACCGGCCAGCCAGCTGTGTTTTCTGGTATATCTTACGGACAGGTTTGCAGAAGCGCTTATTATAATGGTTTAATAACTTTATAACTTATATAATGTTTGTTGAGAAGCAGTGTCTATGGTAATTTCCCCCCTCATGATAGACTGCTACTGACCTCTTAAAAACACCCAGTTTACATTTGTTCTAAAACTTTTCTTATTCTAAAATTTCCCAAGCTCTGTTTTAGTCCAGTGGTGTTTTCAGCTCCCCCAGTGGGAAGTTGAAGCGAGCGGGGATTTTTAGCTGTTTGACATATCAGTGGGTGGAAAAATGCATCTTTCTCAAGAAGGAAGCAACGGAAGACTTTCAGTTTCCCTTCTCTAGAATGACTCCATTTTAAAGACGTGGTGGGGCTTTTTCCTGAGAGAGGGAAATCTCTTCTTCACCCTTGATCTGAATGTCCTAGAGAAGTTTGTCACATCCTTGAAATGAGAAGTACAAAGAAAGAAATGCTGATCTTCCCGTAAACCCTTACCCATACAAAAGGAAATGAGAATTTAGTAATTTTGTGTGCGTGTGTGTATTTCTCCGTGTTATTTGTGATGCTAATTAGAATATGGCTATGAAATTAATACAGGGCTTAAGATTAATGCAGAGAATTGTCTCTATTATAGATATCATACAATTAGGAGAGAGCAGTTTAAAAGAAATCTGTGAAATAGTTTGGGAAGTGACATTTCATCGTGCATTCGGAAGGTCCTATATCTGGCACCTGTTACATGAGAGAATAACTAAATCACGGTAATCCCCAGTGATTGGCATGAATCCAGTGGAACCGGTATTCCCCTTTGTTGTGGCATTGAAAATTGGTGCATGGAGTTTTTTAAAAGCAGTTTGGCAGTTCATATGAAGAAAAATACAAATCTTGATGCGGGAAGATGCACAACAAGGCTCATTGCATTGTCGTAGTGCCTTATCACAGAGAAAACCCGAAAGCCTCCTGTCACTGAATTAGGACCTACTACCTGAGGGAATTACGGTTCTGTAGCAACACAAAGAAAAATACCGATGATGGAATATCCAGCCTATAAAAACTCAGGATACGAAATGTCTGATACCATATCTGTGATCAAAAGGAATAGGAGATTATAACACACAATAAAGAAAAGAAAATGCTTCTGTATTGATGTTCATAAACTGGAGAGTGGAGGCATAATAACAGTAATAAAAACCCAACACTCGTGAAGTATTTGTTGTAGGGCAGGCACTATGCTAAATAAGTACTTTACTTAAATATACCCCTCCCGACAACTTTGTGACGTAGGTACTGTCTGTAACTCCACTTACAGATGAGGTCACTGAGGTGCAGAGTAGTCATTTCCCCGGGGCTGTACAGCTAGCAATTAGAGCAGCTGAGATTCAAACCCAGACCTGCTTCCCCCACTCTGCTGTTGACCGTGGCACCGCTGTCTGTGAATGAGGGCCCGCAGTGGAGAAGGAGCAAGCAGTAATGCAGTGGGAATGTACTAGATATCTGGCTGAGCCCTATGATCCTTTGGAAAACCTCCAGGTGGTTTTGGTTGATCACAACTGGTGTGACCCAGTACATGAGAAGCTCAAAGGTGAGTCAAGTGACCTTAGGGGAAGTGTGTTTAAAAAAAAAAAATCCAAAAAGGTAGTTAACCCCCATTACTGAATTGTAGGAGCAGCATTTAAAGAGGAACCTCAGAGTCTTCAAGCTGAAAACCTCATTGTAGGAGGACGTTGGAAGGTGCTGGTGCATCTTGGCTCAGGAGGGTAGGGAGAACGCATATCCGAAGGCGTTGTCTAGGATGAGGAAGTGAGATATTATGTGTTCCTCTCTAGAGGGTGCTTTCATGGGATCGGGCTTTGACTCAAACACGAGAGAGGAGCTGGCTGGGTGAGCTGGTCACTGGCGTGGTGCCCCTCTTTTCTAAGGAGGTTGTAGGGGCCATGGCGACATTGACTCTGAGACCTTCAGAGGCCGTCCTCCTATAGGTCTCTGAGATGTTTGTGGGTTTGTGGCTTCTTCTCTTCGGGTTAAGAATAACGGTTGGAATTTAGGTGGGGAATTGTGGAATCCTGGTAGCAGTGATCAATGTATTAATCATGGAAGGATAGCTAATCAGAAGGAACGCTAGGATTTGTGACTTCAAGTCCCAAGTATTAACGTGAATCATACCGAGGGTCACAGTATCTATTTGGGAGGGACTTTAAAAGCTCACCCAGGCTAGGGCTTTCTCACCTGGCGTAGGTAGGGTCTGCGGACAGGGGTCTGTGTCCCAAAATGTGTATGAAAAATTATGTGAAGATACCTTTTCCTTGCATCAAAACATTTTTCTGATTTTTGTTGGTGTCCATCATCGACAGAAGATTAAAGAACCACTGATCTGGCTAAACCCTCACGGTTTACAGATGTGGGTATCATCACAGAGCCGATTCTCCGCCTTACTTACTGTAAAACATTGACTGCATTATTCAGAGAGTATCCGAACCTGTTTCCTCATCTGTAAAATCTCCCAGAGTTGTAGGGGTGAAAGACTGTGTGTGTGTGTGTGTGTGTGTGTGTGTGTGTGTGTAAATATATGTATGTATGTGTATCCACAATTTTTCCTACACAAATGGCAGCTATTACATGAGGCTTGGAGACCATTGATTTTTCAAGGCTGCTTGTTCCTGGGCATGAAGACCCTGGGGGACCTCGCCACACCACAGGAGTGGTCTTTCCTTCTGGTCCGCTGGCTGTGCTATCAAAGAAGTGGGGCGGGAGGGCTCTGGGGAGCGTCTGGAAGTAATGTGAGTTGTATCCTTCAGGGACGAGGAGGCAAGAATCAAGGGGAGGAAGGCTGAGAGGACTTTGCAGTGACCACATGCACGCTGTGTAGTGTGGCCGGTCAAGCCGCTTTGCCCACAGAGGGCATCCGTGCAGTTCGGGGGCGTAACGTTTCCAGCAGTGACAGTCCACAGCCAGCAGACGTTGATTTGCCTCCGTGCTTTCTGGGCCAGACCCCTGGGGATGCCAGGCTGAAGGGGCTCCTCGGCCGGAGCTCCTGCCTCCTCCTCTGCTTTGGTGGTAGAGCAGCCTGGGGATGGGAAGCAGCTCTTTGCATAATGAGAGGCCGGGGTGAGTCAAGCAGCTGACTGCTTGGCTTTAATCTCTTGGACCGGATTCTGAAGCACAAGAGTCCTTTAGGCTTCATCTCCTCTGAGAAGCCTTTTCCATCCCCAGCCCCAGAAAATGGACTCTTCCTCATCGCGGGCTGTGTTTCTACCTCCGGCAGCATCGCCAGCGATGGGCTGTTCTTGAACATTTATCGCCATCCTGCTACATTGTGCCTTGGCAGGTACCAGGGTTTATCTGTCTTTGTCCCTTCCAGATTCGACGGTCTTGAATACAAGTCTTAATCATGTCACTGTACAGCCTTTTGGGACCCTCTGTTACTTGGGATGCAGTCCTTCCTCTGACCCCCGCCAGATGCTCCCCGGGCTCCGGCCATCCCTGGCCCCCGAGCATCCCCCGTGTCGTTCCCTTTCTAGCTGCGCACTCTGCACCGAACTGACGGGCGTGTGAGTCTTTCTCTCTTGCAGAGGTTTGCTCCTTGAGGCAGGGGCTGTGGTTCATGAATCTTTAGTGTTCATTAGTGCTCACTGCAGAATGGGCTTTCAGGGTGATTGGGTTGTTACCCTATCGTAACCAGAAAGTTCTCGACTGGTAGCACGTATTTGGGAGCTACAGAATGAGTACATACAAGTGCATGTTGAGAGGTTTTCTGTACTCTGAGCCTGTAATCTAAAGTGACAGAAAGGACAACATAAAAAAAAAAGACCTCATCTAGTAGACTGGTCTCCGTTCTTCCCCCCTCCCCCTTTCCTCCCAAATGCACTTTTCTGCGAGCAGTGGGAGTTTTAGATAGAGGCAGGGGGGCTGTGTGGAGTTCTTTACACAGACCTCTAACTCTCATTTTTTTGTCATTAATATAGGGCGGGATCAAAGAGTATGCGGTGATCTCAGACTAAAGTTTTCATATTTCAGTAGCCAGCCCACACCTTGACCTTAATTGACTCCATCGCGAGCTTCCTGTGCTAGACATAACCAGACTAGATACATCCGTGATGACCTCCGTAAGGACTGGTAGTTGCCATAAGGTCAGCGGGGACGCCCCAGGAAAGAGTTAAAGGAAATGAGTTTTGAGAATAGAAAAGAGCACAGTATGTTGGAGAGATGGCAAGTGATGAGGCTCCAAGAGGGAGGCCATCTTTCCCTCCTGTCTGGCTTGTCTTGAGCGTGGGCTCAGGGGTTATAAAGTAGGAAGGGTGTTCTCATCAAACTGGTTTTGGTTATAGGCACCTGTGTCTTGTCAGAGATAATTCGGGTAGGTACTCAGGTCCCAAGGTCTGTCTCTATCATGTCAGCCTGTCCAGGAGAGACTGGTGGGGAGACAGAATATAATATCCTCCACAGGCACACAGAGCCAGAGTAATCTACCCATTGTAGCTGACACCTGAGTTTAATTTATTTATTCTAGATGTTGTTTTCGGATTATAAAGATTATATGAGCTTCGTTTAGAAAATTCAGAGAAGCAGTAGAACAGGGGCTCCTGGCTGACTCAGTGAGGGGAGTACATGACTCTTGATCGCAGGGTTGTGAGTTCGAGCCCCACGTTGGGTGCAACGAGTACTTCCAAATAAAATCAAAAAGGAAAGAAGAAAAGCAGTAGCACAAAGTCATGGTCGTGGGCGGGTCCCGTTCCCCAGGTGACAGGCGGGGTGTGCTCCTGGTCTGCAGCCCCGGGCTGGGCGTGTCCGCTCCTACGGATGCTCCCGGGGCCGTGAGACGCCCACCCGGAAAGGGTCCAGTGTCGCATAGACCGCGCTGGTGGTTGAGTGCTCGCTGTGTTTACCACCACTTAGCATTTTGTTGCCTTTTCCTTTCAGACTCTTCTCTACATTCTAACTTTTTACAAAGTGGACACTAAATGTGCAGTTTTGTATCCTACCTTTTTTTTTTTTTTTTTTTTTTTTTTAAACGTATCCTGACCATGTTCCTAGTCCATGATTTCAAAATCTCCATAGGACTCCACTTTGGAGAGACCGTTCTTTAACCGTTTCCACATTGTTGGAGCGCTGGGCGGTCTCCGTTCTCATTCTCTGCAGATTCTTCTGTACACACATCTCTTGGTCACCCGGATTGTTTCCTTAGAATAGATTTCTGAAGTGGGGTTATTGGATGGCAGAACTGCTGTGGGCTGTCAATACAGATTACCAGATGGTGAACTGAGCGGCTCTCATCTGGGACGACTCTGGAAATAAAGCTCTAAAAACGGTTTTCTCCCACGGGATGGATGGTCACAGGGCAGAGATCCTGTCGGAAACAGGGACCGTCTTTGATCCTGTCGGGAAACAGTTGTTCTCCCGGGAGCTGCGTGCTCCATGTCAGATGCGAAAGCAGGCGAGGCGTAGGGTCGCCCGCGTGCGGGGAAATGGTGTCCTTGATGTGCAGATTATCCTGACATTAAAATTGTGGCCCACGGGTGACTGTCAATCGCCATGCAATCCAGGGAATGTCTTTGTAAAGCCGCCACTGCAGAGAAACATACGTCTCTTCCTAAATGCACCCTTGGCAGAGCTGTCTGCATGGGTGGTTGGGATGTGTGGTGTCAGACGGGGTTGACCGGAGTGGCTGGCGGTCTGGCCAGGAGCAGGGGCTCGGATGGGCCGAGTCAGGGTGACCTGCCCACCCCCGTTGCTCTCTGGTTGTGGCCCTTGGTGTTTGGGTTACCGGCACGTGTGCTCGGCTGGCGGACTGTGACACTTCTGTCAGCCTAGAGCCGAGAGTGGTGGCTGCGTGACGAGCAGATGGGAGAACGCTGGAGGACTGGGTGTCAGGAAACCTGAGCTCTTGCTCCAACGCTGCTCCAGATCTGCTGTGTCACCTTGAGCAAGTCGGCACCCTCTCTGAGCTTTGCGCTCCTGTCTGTAAAGAGAGGCTTCTGGGCCAGGGCCCATTTCAACTGAAAAGACCTAGTGGTGGGTATGGATGGCCCTGAGGAGGAGGGCCCGTGCTGCCCTGTGATGGTTTTGAGGGTTGAGCGCCGTGTGCAGGCCGGGGCTTTCCACCTGAGAAAGCGTTCACAGCCTCTGAACACACGAGGCTCCACGCCGCTCCCTGGGGTCGACTACCTTCCTCTTTCTTCCCTGTTTGGAAATTGCCACCTGACCTTGGAGCCCCAGTTCAGATGTCGGCTTCTTGGCATCTCTGAATCCTCAGCACCTGGCACGGCACGGGCCATCGGCGGCGTGGATTAGCGTGTCCTTCCCTAGAGGCACATGCCAGCTACCACGTGCGCCCTCGTCGTCGTGTCCCGCCCCAGCACATGGTCCCACCCCTGTTGCAGGCTTGGGGGTATACGAGTGAAATACATGAGGTGGAAGTAAGGGTTGGTTGAAGGTGAGTTGGCTCTGGACCCCCGCTGTCCTTTGGCAGTGCTGGGCCCCCGGCTTGCTTCCTCACTGTGCTTGGCCCTTTGTGGAATAACACAGGGTTAATAAACAGGCTGCTGTTAGGGTCCAACTGTTTGGGCTTCCACTGTATGCTTGGGGCCTTCTCCTTGGTACCGGGGTTTTTGAAAATAACAGAACCAAGTAAACTGAAAAGCACACAACAAAACGCTGTCCTCACTGCTAAATTCAGAACGTACGTGTGCTTACTGGCTTCATAATAGACTTTTCTGTGAGACTCTCTCATTTCATCCCTTTACTTGGGTTGGTGGAAAGTGTGACTTCGGGGCAGTGGGATGTGGGAAACGGATGGGCTGTGGGGTTAGAATTGAGAAAGAAACAGAGTCTTGTCCTGCCGTGGTCTCGGTGACTTGGAGCCTCATTTTCCTAAGTCCCTCTCACATGAAGGATTTTGGGCTCTGGATCATTAATACGAACCAGAGTTTAAGATATATTTGAACATTGGGGGAGGCAAGAGAGCGAGCTCTTTTTAGAAAAACAGCTTTCACAATTTCGTAAATAAAAGCTGATAGACCAGTTTGGGTTCCTTCCAGAAACTTTATTCCCAAGCTATTTATTTTGGGTTCCTATTTTAAGTTTGTTTTCGGCAAAAGAAAAATAAAGGCGCTCAACTACTTTCTGTTCTCTAGTAGGAAAATCTCAGAACTTTGGGCGATCTGGACCAGTGGGTCAATCAGTTAATCTGTATTTATGGAGGGTTTACTGTGCTCACAGTGGGGCACCACACTGCTGTTTCAGAAGACACAGAGAGATACAGGGCTACGGTCTTTCTCAAGAAGCTACCAATTTGTTTGCAAGGAGAGAAATTTGTGTTAAAAACCCCAATGATGGGCGCCTGGGTGGCTCAGTCGATTGAACATCCGACTTCAGCTCAGGTCATGATCTCGCAGTTTGTGAGATTGAGCCCCGCGTCGGGCTCTGTGCTGACAGCTCAGAGCCTGGAGCCTGCTTCGGATTCTGTGTCTCCCTCTCTTTCTCTGCCCCTCCCCTGCTCATGCTCTTTCTCTCTCTGTCTCAAAAATAAATAAAAACATTAAAAAATAAATAATAATAATAATAAAAAACCCAGTGAGATCAGCGTGAAGAGGGTCCCACTGACCTAAGTTGGGACAGTTTGAGCATCAGAAATAATGACTGCAGTGGAACAGAACACTTGAGACGTGTGAGATCATGGTGATCATGATGGACCAAACACTTCATTGATGACGGTTGGGGTTGCTGGAAGCAGCACGGTATTTTGAAGATTTGTAAGGGAAAGAATGTTTTAAGACATAACCTGTATGAGGCAGTCGATTGAGAAGCTCCAAGCCAGGGATGACAGGAGGCTCGTCATTCTTCCTGGTGCTGCAGCGTGAAGGCTTGCTGTCTGTCCTGCATCGGGTTGGCTGACGACCAGTGAAGACAAGGCAGGTTCCTCTTTCCCCCAGGTGGC
Organism: Herpailurus yagouaroundi; assembly: GCF_014898765.1. NCBI lineage: Eukaryota > Metazoa > Chordata > Mammalia > Carnivora > Felidae > Herpailurus > Herpailurus yagouaroundi. Next base: position 6,853,306 of record NW_024412419.1, read on the forward strand.
TGACCATGGGAGGCAGCCCACAGAGTGGACAGAGAGTGGATTTGACCCCTGCTCCACCTCTTACCAATCGTACCACCTTGGGCGAATCGTATCACCCCGCTGAGTTCCACCCCATTCAGAAGGTAGTAGGGATGATAATGTCAACACCTCAGAGTGTTACCAAGTTAAGTTGAACAAAGGCTTTAAAGGCCACCTGGTAGGCATTAACTGAAGGTGAATTCCCTCACCTGGCGAGTGCCCCGTGCGTGTTCACTTAGAGCGGCACAGGCACCATTTTGAGGGGCTCCCCGCTGGCTCCCAGGGCGACTTAGGTCTCTGCATTTCTGTTTTCTCCCACCCAGTGGAATGACCTCAGCACCAGACGTCTGCTGTGGCTGTCGATCCCTTCCAAAACCACACTGGAATTGCCCATGTCTTGACCACCAACTTTTGAAATAGTTCTAAAAGAGCATGCGGTTGGAAAGGAAGTGCCCTCCGCTCTTAACCGCATGTGCCAGCATCACAACTAGAGTGAACTACGAGGTATAACTGACCCATCTCTGAAATGGAATTTTAAAAATCAAAAACTTGGGCACGTGGTTTTGGCGAGGCAAGCCTTCTCCATCAGTGACACAGACACCAGTGCACAGAACCCTGGGCCCCCCCAAACAAGCTGGTTTGAACTCTGGCTCGGCCACTTGCTGACTCTGTTTTCCAGGACAACTTATTTGATCTCTTTGAGTCCCGATTTCTTTTCACCATGATGAGAAAAAATGCATATGTCTTACAAAGTTGTCGTGAGGAGTGGAAAAACATAAACTGTGCATCATACGAATGACATCTGCTGTTGCTGACTACCAGTCAGTACTGTTGGGTGGGGGCCGATGTCAGCCACACTCTTCTTTGATTCTCCCCTTACCCTTGTGAGTATCGCACAGCAGATCTCTGACCTTCCTGTGGCTGAGACATTGGGTCATTTACTCACCAGAGTCACGTACGTGCTCCGTCCATGCCACGGAAGGCATGGGCCTAGAACCCAGATCTGAGGGCTCTTCCTGCTCTGCCACACATTCTTCAGGACCCATATGTGTGTTTTTCTGTCTTGTTTGCTGAGTATAGTCTCAGAAATGCATTTAATTTATCCAGAACTCTCAAGTCCTTTTCTGAAATGTTAAAGGAAAAAATAAAAATAAAAAGGAAAAAGGGCTTAAACAGTGAAATTAATTTTCTCTTCTGTTTGGTAGACTCGTGTCAGAAGCCCCTGAGGCCACCACTGAGGGTCCAGGGCACAGCGCCTCCCTGGTAAGGTGGGCGGGCACACCATTCAGGGGTCATGGGAATCTGGCTCAGGGTCAGGGGCGGCCCATCACAGACAAATGTTCCCCTTGCTTGCCATGATTTTCAGGCCCAGGTATTGGCATTGGCTGGCAGTGGTTTTCTTTACCTGAGGAATAATCTGGGGGCTTTCCCTCCCTGTCATCGTGCTTGTCCTTTGGGATCCGTTGCCAGCACAACGGGGCATTGTCAGGACGGCAAAGTGATTTCTGTTCCTGGTGCACCTTGACTTGTCTCAGGTTTTTGTCCTGCTGATGTGTTCAGTTTTATTCACAACTAAGAAGAGCCTGCTGAGGACGGGAATGGAGAGGTTGCCGTATTAACCACGCATCTCACCTTGCTGCCCGTAGCTCACGTGGAAAATGAAGAGCAGTACACCCAGGCTCTGGAGAAGTTCGGTGGCAACTGTGTGTGCAGAGACGACCCGGACTTAGGAAGTGCATTCCTGAAGTTCTCAGTGTTCACAAAGGAGTTGACGGCACTTTTCAAAAACCTGGTAAGTGTCCACATACACATGCAGCTCGTGGGCCACGTGCGACATGCCTGCCGTGGCTTTATTTTTCTATTTTACTTTTTAAAAATTTGTCTTTAAAGTTTATTTTTGAGAGAGAGAGAGAGAGAGAGAGAGAGAGTGAGTGTGTGTGTGTGTGTGTGTGTGTGTGTGTGTGTAAGCAGGGGAGGGGCAGAGAGAGATGGGGACACAGAATCCAAAGCAGGCTCCAGGCTCCAAGCTGTCAGCACAGAGTCCGACGTGGGGCTCAAACTCACGAGCCCTGAGATCGTGACCTGAGCCGAAGTCAGATGCTCAAGCGACTGAGCCACCCAGGTGCCCCTGCCGTTACTTTAGATGGAAAGGTAGCTCGGTAGAGGATAGTTAAGGTTTGTTTGATGAACAGGAATAAATTTCATAGCTCATGTGGTACCTAAAGGAATTGTATTTTCCATCACATTAGGTCACTTTGGAATACATTTTAGAATTGCAATTTTCATGGTCACACGGCTTTTTAAATTCAAGTCAGCCTTTTAAATATGCACAGCTGTGGGACAAAATGGATAAAAGCATTCATCTTCTTAAGGGCCTCTGACTTCAATTTTTAAGTTTCTACACTATGTAGAATAGTCCTGTTTCTGGTAATTATGGTAGGCATTTAAACTTAACAATATTTAACAAATATGTTTCAGGCCTGTCTTACACAGCAAGGTAACCTATAATCAAAGCACAGAAATTGCTATGAATATTTAAAGGCCTTTTATGCTCCCAAATGCAGAGCCTAAAAAAAGTCACTGAAGCACATGGAAACACGGAACAGGCACTTCTTGCCTGCGGTAGGTGCTGGGGAGCCGGGGTGAATGGGGTTCTTTCTCGGGCTTGGCAGCTCTGTGCCTTCCCTTGTGGGAACAGAGTCCCGAACACGTGGATGGCCCGAGAGGGTGTTTGTGACCTGCCGCCTGGTCTCTTCCACAGGGGGAATGTATGCCAGGATGGTCCCCGCATCTCTTTCCTGTTTCGCTCCCCCAAGGTCATGGGTGACCAGAGCGGGTCAGGGTCGCCAACAGCAGTGCCTTTCTCATTTCTCCCATCCGCACGCGAATTACAAGCGAGAAAAGTAGCTCATCGTTCTTGGAGTGATGATGATGGCGGGTTTGTACGTCTGGCTGGAGGAGGTGGCAGGGAGGGGACATTGTGTATGAGCTAATAAGGGAGAGGGGAAGGAACCAGGTCCTTAAGGCTCTGTCTTCACTTGTAAAATATTTCAGTTAGGAATGGTAGCACTAAAAAGCCATTACTGTACTTGAGTTTTTTACTCACGTTAATTTGCAATCTCGTGGGGTTTTATCAATTTGGTCACTCGTTTCTTCATGCTCCAAACAGGCTGGCAGCCAGCACCTCGAACAGGGAGCTCCAGCCCCCCATCGGCCCACTCCCTGGACCCTGGCAGACATGCTTATTAGGTTCTCACCACTGAGTCAGATTGGAGCTTTTTTTTTTTAAACTGGAGAAGGGGCACCTGAGTGGCTTAGTTCATTAAGCACCTGACAATTGATTTCAGCGCATGTCATGATCTGAAACTCAGAACTCTGATCTGAAACATCAGGAACTCATGTTCATGAGTTACAGCCCTGCATGGGGCTCCTTGCTGACCATGCAGAGCTTGCTTGGGATTCGCTCCCCTTGTCCCCCTGCCCCTCCCCGGCTTTGTCTCTTTTTCTCAAAATAAATAAATAGACATCAAAAAAAATTTTGAAACTGGAGAAGCTGAATGGTCCCAGGGAAGACCTGTGGGGGTCTTCTTGTGACACAGGCCGCCTGCAGCCCACTCTCCCAGCGCCCCTGTGGGTCCACCCCTTCCCTGCTCTGAGCTCCTCGCTCTTGAGTAGGAGCGAATGGCCTCCAGAATGAAAGACCAAAATAAGCAGAAGAAAGGACTTAGAGGAAACGGGCAGCGTGAAGGGCAGAAGAGAACTTTAAAGAGACTGCATTTAATGCCTCAGAGAGATCAGGGTAGACCTTGTGTCAGAGGGAAGGGGCTGGGATGCAGCTTATCGTTAAAGGACAGAGACGGTTGCTGTGAGAAAATGTAAAAGCAAAAATCCAGTGAGAAGGTTGCAATAGAGGCCTCTCAGAAAACAGATCAAAAATAAAGCAAAACAAAAACATGGAAAATAAAAGACGAGATGAGGATTCAGAGAGAATGGAAAACAGGAGGGTGTCGTGAGCATAACAAGGTGTGGCTGGTCTCCAGATCGAAGGCCGGCCAGTGCCCGGAACAGTGAGGGAAGAGGACCCACCCCAGGTGACCGGTCTTAACGCTTCAGAAGGCACATGGTGGATTAAGAATCAGTGGTGTCGGGAGCACCTGGGTGGCTCAGTGGGCTCGGCGTCCAGCCCTTGATCTCGGCCCAGGTCATGATCCCATGAGTTCGAGCCCCGTGTCGGGCTCTGTGCTGACAACAAGGAGCCTGCTTGGGATGCTCTCCCTCCCTCTCTGCCACTTGTGTGCTCTCTCTCTCTCTCTCTCTCTCTTAAAATAAGCATTAAAAAAATCAGTGGTATTGGACATCTCAGCAGGAACACTGGAATTTGTGAGGCACGGAGCAAGGCCACCAATATCCTGAGGAGCACGATTCTAACCTGGAATCCCAGCAGCTGCGCACGGGGGTAGAAGCAGAGACACTTTCAGACATGCAAGGCTCAAAAAGTGTGGCGCCAGTGCGTCATTTCTCTGGAACTCCTGAAGGACGTGCTTTAGCAAAATGAAGAGGGAAGCCAAGAAAGAGGAAGATGTGTGAGTCAGGAAACAGGATCCAGCCAGGAGGGAGGCGGTGACAGGGACCCCAGGAGGACGGCGAAGGGAATGCCAGCAGGGCCTCGAGCAGGGGCCTCCCCCTCACCCAGGCAGCTACTCTTTATCTTCATCCGGCTCATCTCTACACCTGGCTTTTCTCTGCTCTGAAATGGGAGAGGACGATGGATTTGGAGTTGTGTGTGTTCGTTTTGTTTTGTTAGAGAAAACGAGACTGAGAATACCATACCCAGTTTTGTGTGTGGAATTTGCCGGTTGCTTTATTTGTCTTAACTTACTTCATCTCTACAACAACCCTGTCGAGCGAGTCCGTGTTCCCCCTGCTCTGTAGGTTATATGACTGAGGCATGTGGTTGGAAAGGAAGTGCCCTTCGCTCTTAACTGCATGTGCCAGCATCACAACTAGAGTGAACTACGAGGTATAACTGACCCATCTCTGAAATGGAATTTTAAAAATCAAAAACTTGGGCACGTGGTTTTGGCGAGGCAAACCTTCTCCATCAGTGACACAGACACCAGTGCGCTTAAATAAAACCGCCCCTTCTTTTCCTGATTTTCTGCAAAACTGAGGGCAGGGCAGGGCTCGGACCTTGCGGACTACTGCTCCGCCCACCACCCCACGGCTTTGCCACCTTGAGCACTGTGGGAGTCCCAGCAGGGCCCCCGCTTTCTGCAGTAAGTTGTCAGTGGCCATCGTTAATGAGCACCCATGGGGCAGTAACCCTGGCGTGAGGCGTTAAGGGGACACTTGTTCCTGCTGGTTCCTTCTGTTCCTGACTGCTGTGGGAGACGGCTTGTGTTACCTTCATCTGATTGGCTTACCGGGTCTGTAGTGATCACGCGACAGAGTTGGGATTCAAATCCAGGTCTTAAAACTCCAAATCCAGGGGCACCTGGATGGCTCGGTCAGTTAAGCGTCCAACTCGATTTCAGCTTAGGTTGCCACCGCACGGTTCGTGGGTTCAAGCCCCGTGTCAGACTCTGTGCTGATCGGGATTCTCTGTTTCGTTTTCTTTCTCTCTCACACAAAACAAAACAAAAAAACAAACACAGCTCCAAATCCATACTGTGTTCACTGTGACATTTAAGGAAATTGAGCCTTCTTGTCAGCTGTTCTGGAGAGGAAAGGATCGAACAGGAGGGATGGCAGTGTGGGGAAAGCGTAGAGGGAAACGCAGGCCAGGCTGAGTGGCAGTGGCCGTGAGGCAGCCGGGTGGCCTTGGTTTCCTCATTGTAACACAAGGGTGGGAAAACCAGGCCTGCCTCAGGGCCAGCACCAAGAGGAAAGGAGTAAGCGGGAAAGGTTTTTTTGTAAATTAAGCCCAGCACACAGTGACATCTTAGTGTCGTTCTGAGACGCTAACTTCAGTTCTGGTCACAGGAGCTTCCTGTTAGCGCAAGACTGTGTGCGTTCCTTTAGTTTCAGCTTTTACTTCGTGGAGTTGGGGTTGTTGATCCTGTTTCTGGCAAAGATCAGAGAGAGAGGGAGAATGTCTTATTGGTACCAAAATTAGCTTCAGCATCACCAGGCCTGATTTTCCAGGCCGGCGGTGATGGCAAAGCTGCCTGGCCACCAGAGCACCAAGAGGCCGCTTCTAAGAAGCTGTTGCTGAGAGCGAGCTGATTACAGGAAAATTCTCCTTTTTTGGTATTTTGTATACCATTCTTATTCCTATTTTTGGTCACATCTGTCCTATCTCTTATTTTTACAGCCTTGCTCTTACTTTCTCTCAGGCACTGAAAAACATTTCAGTTTTGGGTGGCTGAGATTGTCGATTCTCCCCTTGTCCGGACAGAAGAATTACCGCCTACCTGCTTTGTGACGTGAAAGGATGTTTATAAAGCCGTTGGAACATCTCCAAAGAAAGGCCAACTTAATATGAAGTGAGATCTTGTTACTAAGGGGTGAGATTCTCACCTTCAGAGAGCCTCTGAATTTTCTCTGTAGTTAATGCAGAAAAGGGGAGAAACAAGGCAGCTCCAGAAATGTAACATGTGTGAAATGAAGCTGGTTCTAAACTCAGCCCAGTTTTCTTAGGTTCTTCTTCCTCTTAGCAGATGGATGTGAGAATCCTGGAAAGATTTTCCAGGGACCACTTCTGTGCTGAGAGGTGGCTTTGCATTAGAGGACAGACTGCTGAAAGGTCATCCCCAGACACGGAGTCCCTGTGTCCTCTTTCAGAGAATTGGTAGTGAACTGAGCGCTCACAGGTGGCAAACTTCCCCAGGTGGGATCAGGGCCAGCGGGTGCCCGGGGAAGGAGGGCGTCCCAGCGTCAGATCCGGGGGTGGAGGACATTTCACCTCTCTCACATTGAAAGAGGAATTTGAGAGTTCCACTGACCAACATGCACATAAGTCATGAATTTACTTTACATAACTAATCGACATGACAAGGCATCACAGCAGCAGAGTACGGAGCTAGTGACGTTCTATGGGGGAACGTGGTGGCCTGCGGACCGTGTCCTCGGGACGTGGGCACAGCCCACGGAGAGGCGTCCCACCCTGCCGTGCAGGGAACAGTCCAGCAGTGTTCTCCTGCCACGCCCTCCACGTCTGCCCAAATGTGAGCTGATGCCCCAGGTTAATACGGCTCATCTCCTTGCTTAGTGTACAGAGAGCTTCCTGCCAGAGGCCTTCACCCTCAGTACGTACACGGACTTCTTCTCTTTTAATGTCTTTTATTGAAAATGTCTTCTATATTAAAATGTCTTACTTTCTTATCAACGACAGGGACACTGGTTATAATTTCCTCTTCTTGGGAGGAAGGCGTAACCACTGTTTGGGGCATAAATTAATGAACTACGCTGAAGTACAGAGAAGCCCCTAGTGTCTTGTCCATGGTGTATGGGGCTCTCTGCCCCTCGATTGGTGCCAGACTATGCACTTTCCATTTCTGACATTTTGGTGTCCTCTCCTTTCCCTGCTAATTGCTGGTGTTTTGCTGCTGCCAGCGCCTGCCCCCACAGTTTCTTGCTCCACAGCACTGGTTGCTGGAGCAGAAGCTAACTTGGCCGTAGGCTTGTACGAAAAGTAAAAATCTCTAAGCTTTGAGTGAGGAGGGCAGGAGGGCTAGAGCCTCTCCAGGAGGATGGAGTCTGTGGACAGACCTACTGACGGTTACTTTGGACTCCTAGAAACCTTTGCACTGATTTCTTAACTGGCCTGATACACAGCGGGAAATGCTTTGTCTTAGACTCGCAAAGACTTCAGCACTGTATGCTTCTCCCTACACTCCCAGATCCCTGACCAGAAAAGAAAACACATCCTTAACTTTGACCAGAACAACAAAAGCAGTAAAGCTAATTTGAGGGCCCCATGTCTTGGCTGTAGTACAGACACCTAATATATGTAAAAGTACTTCAATAATATTCCTTCCTCCCTCCCTTCCTTCCTTCCTTCCTTCCTTCCTTCCTTCCTTCCTTCCTTGAATGTCAGGGCTGCCTCGTTGTAATCCCCATGGCACACTGACTTGTGGAAGTCAGAGAAAGTGGGAAAGTTGGGGGTGGGAAACAGAGGGGGGTGACTGGCTGCCCACTGGTGCTCTCCAGGCAGTAAACGCTGCCATCTGGCCGGGGACACACAGATGCTTTTATTAGAAGTAGTGTGTGCTCCAGTGGCCACTGTGCAAATGCCACAGAGCCCTGAGGGTGTGGCCCCCGCCTTGGTCCTTGGGTCCCTGGGGTGGAGATGGGGCCGGGGAGTCCTCAGGTCTGTCTGCACACGAGCATCATTGCAGGGTTTATGAACATGTCCTGTGCGTAGCTTTAATGACTTGCCAGGTGCACAGAGGACACACTGTTATGACATACTCATATAGTGATTGATTGAATCATAATAATGAACTCAAGACAGGGTTTGTCTTCTCTCTCACCATCCTGTAGTTTCTCAATTGCTGGCTATTAAAAGGGACAACCACCATGATATAGGGGACCTTGAACTTAAAAAAAAAAAGCTTTTGTGAAATCTAAGAGGTAATGTGTGGACAGATGGGGGTAGAAGATATGAACGAAGGCAGAGGGTCCGTGGGATCCTGGCAGCCGGAGAGCTGGAGGAACAGCCCTGATGCGTGACCTCAGTGACCAAGAGGCCACAGTGACCTTTTCCCTGACTGTGTAAAAGCAGAGGACAAGTTCTGGTAGCACGAGGAGAAGCGTTAGAGGGAGGAGGGGACAACAGGTGTTCACTGTGCTGGGGGAGGTTGGTAAGGGAGGGAGAAAGTGACGGAGGGGCGGGGCTGGTGGCTGTGAGAGATTGATGGTACAGAGGGCGTCTCTGAGCTGTGCTCCCGGTGTCCCCTCCTGTTGGCAAATTGCTCGGCCAGGAGTCCCGCCCCTGCCCCTGTGGGGTGTCATCAGTGAATTTATATAGATCAATTCAAGGTCCTAGGTTCTTTGTGTGCATTCCCCTCTCTTTGGGAATTTTCAGCTACTAATCAATCATTCCTTAAAAGCTAAAACTTGGCAAACCATATCCGTGCTTGCATATCCCAGATTCCAGTTTACAGAACATGTAGACATAGTGGAATCCTCTGGGGCCTCTTGGAGATGCAGACTGCCAGGCCCTCGTCCCCTAGGTCTGCAGAACCAGGATCTTTATAAGGTCCCCAAGGGACAAGTAGGCATACAGGTGGAGAAGCATTGCTCTAGACCAGAGGTTCTCCAAGTGCAGTCCCGGGCCCAGCAGCACCGGCACCACCTGGAACTCGTTCAAGTAAAAATCACAGCCCCTTGCCGCACCTACTGAATGGTGGTTCTCAGACTCGGGTGCCGGGCAGCTGTGAGAACACTTTGTTGGGCCTGTTCTGAGAGTTCCTGAGTATGTGCATGTCTGATAAGTTTCCCTGTAATGCTGACCTCGCCGGTCAGGAGCCAGCTAGCCTAGAGGACAGCGGGGTGAAGTGCCTGTGAGGCTTCTTACCCCCAAGAAGAGGGACACTGATGCTTGGGCCTCTGTGAGCCCAGCAAGGATCTCCCAACCTTGCATTCTAGGAGGTAAGAAGTTTGAAAGGGTGCTTTCATTTTTGGTCGATGGCTTAACTTTCACAGCATGTGGGCTTCAGGAGAAGTTGTGGAATCCTGGGATGGCACACATCCTGGGTTCTCCTGGTGCTCCCCTGAGCCTCGGAGCTGGCCGTCCGCGGTTTTCAGCATGGCTGCAGGTGGGCCAAAGTGTGCAGCTTTAGCACCTAGCGTCGAATGGAAAAGAGGGGCAGAGGGTCACCATTTTCTCTCCACTTGGAACTGTGAAAGATCAGAGCAGTGTGACTGGCAGAGATGCAGCGTGCAAGGCAGAAACCAGGTCAGCCGTATCCCCTCGTGTCTCTGGTGTGAAAGTTGCCAGTGTGTTTTTGTCAGCTGGCTGGTTTTGATCTTTCAGTTTGTGTCAGACTTAACTCAAGATCAGCATGGGCTCCCCTCCCTTCGTTTTTAATTAAACAAATCAGCGGCGGGGCTCTGCTGCCACAGCAGGCGGCCTGGGAGCCTGTGTCCCCAGTGCCCCGCACGGGAGACCCCTGCTGGCGGCGGGGGGCGAAGTCTCTTCACTGACGCCAAAAGCAAAGTGACCTGATGGTTCCCCTTGTGTATCAAGGAACCAGAGGGAAATTCTGATGGAGACGGCCCCTCAGAGAGAAGCCCATGTTCAGTGTCCCAACTGCTCCTGCTCTGCTCTCGGGTCATGTGTATGAGGTTGTCTCTGGGAGCGAAATGATAGGTCAAGCTCAGGCTCCCGCCTCTCAGCTCGACTCTGCTTCTTCTCACTGGGATCCGGGGGCCGAGGGGGTGACTCAGCCCTCTGTTGCTTTACAGATCTGTAAAATGGGAATAACTGCACATACTTCTCAGAACAGTTGTAAGGGTCAAATGAGAGCAAACGGCCCAGTGCCATTTAAAGATTTGGACCATTTTACCTAACAGCTTCTGCTTCTGCAAAATCTCTTTGCCTGGATGCCCATTCGTTCAGGGAAGCAGCCTTTGGAAAGCACATAGAAAACTTTGAACCTACCAGGCACACTCCTGCCGCAGGGCCTTCCTGTGAGAAATTCCTTCTGCTGGTAAGTCTCTTCCACCGGATTCTCCCAGGGCTCAGGGCCTCACTTCATACTCTGCTCAAATGTCACCTTCTGAGAAGGCCTTTAAGACCGCTATTTGAGAGTCCCATCCCGCGAACAATCATGGCACCTTTATTTGTAAGATTTGTAGTAGCCCCCAAACTGGAAAGCACTCAGAAGTCTGTTGGCAGGTGTCTGGATAAGCAGACGGTGGCATAGCCAGGCCGTGGACTGCTCAGAGGACAAGGAGCGGGCCGTGGATGGCTCTCCAGGCAGGTGTGCTCACGCTCAGCGTGGTTACACAGGCAGCCACGAAAGGGAGCACGTACTACGCGGCTCCATATGTATAAGATTCTAGAAAACACAAACTGTTCTGTGGTGACAGAAGTAGAGCAGTGGCAGCCCAGGAAGTGAGGAGCAGGGGGCTGGGGGTGGCAAAGGGGGCACAAAGATACTTTTGGGGGATGGATGTGTTCGCTGTCTGGATCTTGGGTACTGTTTCATGGGTGTGTGTATATATGTCATAACTTAGCAAATTGTACATCTTAAAATGTGTACAGCTAGTTGCATGTCGATTACATCTTTATAAAGCTGCTTAAAAACGTTTAAGTTATTGGTATAAGGCATTGATGTTCAGTAGAACTTTTGCACTGATGGAAATGGTCTACATCTGTCCAGTGTAATAAACCAGTAACCAGCTGTGGCTCTTGAGCACTGGAAATATGGCTAGTGCAGCTAAGGAACTTGGTCTTTAACTTGATGTAATTTAAGTGAGAGTGGGTGCACATAGCTGGTGGCTACCACGGGTGTATAGGCTTCCCTGCTACTCTAACACCCTAGCAACACCACCCACATACCCTCCTGGGTCTTAGGCTCTGGCTCCTGGAAATAACGTGAAGTTTCCAGCAGGTGATGGGAGTTTCATATGTGCTTATCCTTACTAATATGGAAACCTCTACTAAGAACTATGCCCTTAATTGGGGCAATGAGGTCCGAGGTCTTTTTGCAGCCCTCCACCCCGACAGGGAGGTGCTGGCCCTGTGCCAAAGCCGGACACATGGTTTGCCTTTCTTTGAAGCCTCGATTCTACTTGTTAAGTCGGTGATTGAGCAGCGTTTGCTCATGTTACAAAGAAACGAGGAGGGGGGCTCCTGAGTGGGTCAGTCAGTTAAGTGTCTGACTTCGGCTCAGGTCATGATCTCACAGTTTGTGGGTTTGAGCCCCACATCAAGCTCTGTGCTGACAGCTCAGAACCTGGAACCTGCTTTGGATTCTGTGTCTCCCTCTCTCTCTGCTCCTCCCCCTGCTCGTACTCTGTCTCTCTCTGTCTCAAAAATGAATAAACATTAAAAAAAATTAGAAAAAGAAAAGAGGGGAGCTCATTAGGGTGGCTCATTAGGTTAAGTGTCGACTTGATTTTGGCTCAGGTCATGATCTCACGGTTCATGAGGGTGAGCCCCACCTCAGACTCTTCACTGACAGTGCAGAGTCTGCTTGGGGTTCTCTCTCTGTCTCTGCCCCTCCCCTGCATGTGTGCTTGTGCACTCACTCTCTCTCAAAATAAATGACTTAAAATTTTTTAAAGAAAAGAAAAACTCCACAGATCTCAAAGTATTATCTACCTCTCCAGTTTCTCATGAATGAGGCAGGTTAAAATAAACTTACATGACACAGGTAAATCTCAGGTAAGATTATTTGGCCATGTTTTATATAGTGATACATTGATCCTTTAAGGACAAGCTAATTATCCCCAAAGAGAGTTGGACTCTATTAAGGATTTTGGAGGAGAGCCCTGGGAAGACCTGTTCTTTTCTGGATTCATCAGCCCAGAGGTAGGAAGTCTGCCCAGGGACTTTTTCTGTTGTGATTCTTCTTGTGCTGCTTCTTAAATTAAACAACAACAACAAAAAATTTAATGTTTGTTTTTGAGAGAGAGACAGAGTGTGAGCAGAGGAGGGGCAGAGAGTGAGGGAGACACAGAACTCAAAGCAGGCTCCGGGCTCCAACCTCTGCACTGTCAGCACAGAACCTGACATGGGGCTCGAACTCACAAACTGTGAGATCGTGACCTGAGCCGAAGTTGGACACTTAACCAACTGAGCCTCCCAGGCCCCCTTAAATTTTTTTTAACATTTATTATTTACTTTTGACAGAGAGGGAGCCCAAGCAGGAGAGAGGGGCCGAGAGGGAAAGGGAGACACAGAATCTGAAGCAGGCTCCAGGCTCTGAGCTTTCTGGACAGAGCCTGACTCAGAGCTCAAACTCAGGAGCTGTGAGGTCATGACCTGAGCTGAAGTCAGACACTTAACCAGCTGAGCCACCCAGGCACCCCTCATGTTGCTTCTTAAAGATAGCTATGATAGGAGCATCCTGTCTAGGTTCAGGCTTCTAGATGGATCTCCTTTGGCAAGGCCATCTTGCTCTGCCTAAGTCAAGGAGAAGGCAGCACTGAGGTTCCCCGGGGTCGGTTGTACAGTGGGACCAAGGGTAGAGCTCTGGCTGGATCACCAGCGACTAGAGCTAAGGTAGCAGGTGAGATGGCACCCTGTGAGCTGAGGCAGCATAGGAGGAGAAGTGCAAATACAGAGTATGGAAGTGACAAAGCTAGAGGCCAGGAATTTTGAGACCAAAAACGTAAAATAATTAGGAAGAACATCACGGAAAGACAGCTGTTGGCTGGCTCTGTCTCTCCCAGTCCCCACCTCATCTCTTTGTCCATTTTAGTTCCCCGGTCGGTGGCAAGGGCATATGAGGTTGTTCTTGATCTTGAGGTTGTTCTAGCCCTGTCTGCCCTACCAACTGAATCGTTGTATTTCTCCTTGTGAGATTGCTCGCCTTTGACTCCACGTGGCCTCATCTTGTCAGGTGAAGCCAGGAAAAGTGAAGACAGGAAGAGAGAGAAGGGAGGATTGTTACTTTCAAGATTGCCAATCTGCAGGATGCCCGGCGGGCTCAGTCGGAATGTGACGCTCAATCTCACGGTCATGAGTTCGAGCCTCAAGTTGGGTGTAGACTTGAGTTAAATAAGAGCTTTCATTTAAAAAAAAAAAAGAAAAGATTGCCTCTTTGCTATTGGTATTAGATCCATAGTCAATAGCAGTGTAAGATTAATAACTTACATTCAGACCATACTTGGTGTTTCAGAAAGCCAATTTTTGTAACATGCTTGTTAAAAAGTAAGTCGGAGCAGAAGGGAAAAGCCCAGTGCTTGCTTGGCGCTAAGGAAATATTCTAGTTGGATTACCCAGGGATAATTTAATTCTTCCCATAGGTCATAAAAATTTCATGACTCATGAGTTGAGGCTGGGGCTGCTGAGCACAAGGATGTGCACTAGTCTTTTGGCTGTGGTTTACGCCCTTGTTGGCCAAAGCAGAAGATGGCTCATTTAGCTGTGGGCCTGAGGCTGTGGGGCTGCCCCAACATACGTAGTCAGGGAAAGATCCAGAGCCCGGCCTTGGTGCTGCAGGGCACGCTTGCCAAGACAGAACATCTGGGCTCTGGTGCACGTGTTCTCCGGCCCAGGCAGAGACCAGAGCAGTCATTTCCTGGGACGCTCACCCTGAGTCAGAATGCTGCTGTGCCGTGCACGTTATGTACGTGGAGCGTGTCAGTGCAGAGGCTAATGTCCAGGAGGATGGAAGCTCTGTTAGTGAATCCACGAATGGGGATTCTGTTTGTATTTGTAATTGTATATTTCCGGGTTTTTTTTTTTAAGTTTATTTTTATTTATTTCGAGAGAGAGAGAGAGAGAGAGAGAGAGGAGAGCGAGCAAGTGGGGGAGGGGCGGGGAAAGAGGGAGAGAGAGCGAATCCCAAGCAGGCTCCACACTACCATGTGGAGCCCCGTGCGGGGCTTGAATTCATGAACTGTGAGATCATGACCTAAGCCAAAATATAGAGTTGGACGCTTAACCGACTGAGCCACCTAGGCACCCCTGTATGTTTCTTTTAAAATATGGCTTTATTGAAGTGTATTTCACATCTCATAAACTTCACCTATTTCAAGTATACGAGTAAGTGATTTCTAGTCATTTTACCAAGTGGCATAGCCATGACCGTCAATCAGCCTGGAGACGTTTTCTGCCCCCAGTAAGGTCAGCCCCTCGTGTTCTCTTACAGTTAACACCCAGCCCCAGGCAGCCACTAATCTACTTTGTTTCTTTTATAATAATTAAGCTAATGATTTTCTGATTAGAAAAGTAATAGTTTCTTACTTTAGATCATTTGAGTAACTCCAGAAAGAAAAGTCACCTGGAACGAAGGCCAGAACTTCCTCAGTCAATCTGGCGTCCAGCCTTCTCTTTTCGGCATCGTCTTCCCTGCTCCTCTCTCTGCTCACGTGCTGGGTGTGCCTTTGCTCGCTTGTCCACACTGCTTCTTGCCTGGGATACCCTCTACTCCGTCTTGCAAGATGAAATTCTCCCTCTTTTAAAGGCCCGCCTCACATAACCCCTGATCAGCGAAGATTTCCCTGGTGTCCAGACCAGAAGTAATTTTCTTTTCTTGGAAATTCTGTGGTGCTTTATTTATGGCTCTTGAGAGCCACATGGCAGTTTGCTTACTTAATTATGGGCTTTGTCCCTCCTATTAAATGGTGCGTTCCTGGGGACTGAGGCTCTGTCTAACCCATCTTTGCTGCTAACCCCTCTGTGCCTCTTTAGCTTCCTCTCCTGTCACTCCCTAAGGACCCTGTGCATCTCCTTGGCAGCTGTAGGGGCTCTTTAATGTCCTGGTCACTGCTAGGCTATGGGCCCCATCTGCAGTATCTAGAATGAAAGCAGGCTGGTCAGTGTGTTTAGATCTCCAAAAGTTTTCACTCCTCAAGTTGACAGTTTCACTCTAGATGCCAAAGCTTAGTTAACCTCTTCTGGCCCTAATACCTGTGTGTCAGTACCTACATTCTTATTTGAATTAAATAACAAATAGTCTCAAAATAGATTTATAAACCAAATTGTGTGGTGTTCTGTCCCCGCCACTGTAGAGGATCTTGTTTTCCTCACTCACTTCATGTGTGCATTCATGCTTACACATGCCTCCTGTAACAAATCCACTAGGCTTCTTTCTGGAAATAAGATTTTTAATCTGTAACCACCTTGTTCTCCAACCCACTATAAAATTGAGTTGTGCTGGTGCCTTTGGCTCAGCCTCTCGCCCTGGGCAGCTCTGATGCCCCGCTTTGGGCTGTTTTTGCGGCCCCTGTCTCGCAGTGGCCTTGTCCAAGATGATGCCATGTTGGTTCGTCTCTAGATGGTGTTCAGGGCCAAATTGACCTGTGCCTCTGACTGTTAGCCATGGCTCTGTGTGATCATGTCGCTGAAAGGGCAGTGTCTCAAGACTCAGCAACTGGGACAGTCACCTCCTTCCCAAGTATGTCTTGGGTATGTCTTAGACTTTCTCTGTTTAAAACTTGGTGTGTATATATTTATTCTCCCTCTGAGATGGCAGACGTGTTCTGTGTATCTTTGTAGCCAGCTAGTTGCTGTCTACAAATACGTGCTGAATAAATACGCAACGAATGGACTGGTTAATTCACATACGCATTTGTTGTATGATGTTTGGCTTAAAGATATTAATGTATCTCTGGATTCTGTCTCTTCTGTATTAGATGCTCAGAAAAATGCTTACAGATATTGATTTACTCAATCCGTGTTTCTCAAGCACCTGCTCCGGGTCAGGCCCGGCACTAGGTGCCGTGGAGAATATAGCATGAAGGACACTGAAAGTCGTCCTTTCGGACGTACGGGGTCAGACTGATGAGATGAAGCAGGGTAGAACCCGTCAAGGACCTGAAGAAATTCTTTAAAAAGAGAATGTTGGAGGATTTGGGAGGGAGGGATCACTTCCTGCTGGCGGCTGGGGGACCTGCACGGGGAAGGTAGCATCTGCGGGGAGCCTGATGGAGGGGAAGGCTTTGGACAGGGGGCTGCGGGAAGACGGTGGAACAGATTGAGCACGAGCAGAGAACAGCCAAGGCTTCTGCTTGGCTGGATACGAAGATGAAAAGTGGCGAAGGGGCTTGGACCGTGGAGGGTCCCGAGGGCAGGGGTGAGGGGCACCACACCAGCTGACTCTGACAGAACTGCAGAGGAGGGGGCGGGGCAGGTGGAGACCAGGGGCTGGTGGCCAGGAGCAGGGGAAGCCTTTGCCTCGGTCTGGAAAACATGGTGGCGAGAACGGCGCGCAGGGAGTCCGCGGGCGAGCAGCTGGTCCGAAAGGTGGAGCGGAGGGGATCCCGGTGTGAGGGACCCGCCCGCCGCGGGCAGGGCCGGCGTGGGGTGGCAGCTGGCGTGGCCGCACGTGGGTGCCCACAGACGTGGAAGATGTGGAAGGAGACAGGCGTGGGGCAGCCCCACGCCCTGCACTCGTGTTTACTCCTGCCACGGTGGAAACCAGGTGTGCGTGCCATCAGCTGACTCACCGGCACGGCCTTTTGTCTGTCCCCGTTCCGTCCAGTCATCCTCACACCTCGCCTCCAGCTCAGCGTCTCGGCGTTCGAACATCTAACTTAAGGCTAATCCTCGCCACTCATAGCTGATTACACCGTACCCCGGAAGAGCGTCGGGTGTGTGACAGACACAGAGTTGTGTAACCCAAAGAGGCATTTTTGAAACGACAGCCATTAGTTGATCATTTATTTGGCAGATTGGCAGTTCAGTGCATTATCACGCCCCTTACCAGTAGCTTTCAAGTAAATTTCTTCCCTCTGATTTGAAGTTTCGTGGGCCGAGTAGTGTATGAAAATCAGATCCTGTATCGCCTTAAAAATTATGCCTATAGTTGGTCTTCCTATTCCAGGTAATTCTACTAAAATTAAAAGTTTCCTCTGCTCAGGTGTAAGAGTAAATGCATATGGTTCCAAAGTCCTTACTTGTGTCTCATTTTTTATAGGCCCATAACCTAGGTGTGTGTATCCCCAAGTGACCCGTATTGTGTTGACTGAAGGCAGTGGCCTGAGCCCGGGGAGAGGAGAAAGCAGGTCTTCAGCTTGTTGCCGGGGAGGGACTCTGTAGGGTCCAGAACACAGGGAGTCTGTGCCTGAACGTTCCTAACCGAAGCGTCGTGTCTTTGCTCCCTCACATTTGAAGCCGGCGGGGACAGCCTTGCTGGCTGTGTGTGCGCGTGCTCGAGTGTGCTGGGAGGGTTTGATTCTGGTCGGTTTAATCCATGGTGACAACCTGCTAAGTCACTGTCTCTTTTTTTTGTGCTTCAGGGAAGGGAACAGAGGATCTCAAAACCTTTCTCCTTGCTTTTCTCATTTATCTCCAGATAAAGACACACACAGAAATACACATACACACACACCACACACGCACACACACTATATACACATATGCACGCACACCCCCCCACGTACAGACACCATATACGTATACACATCTCACACATCCCACATACACACACCCACACACGCTGTATACACACGTGCATGCACCACATAAAGCCACATGCACACACACTAGGAACACATACACACGCTTTCACACACACGCATTCACATTGTACACATGCACACCACACATCCCACATGCGCCCCACACCTCACACACA
>NW_024412419.1:6871533-6940714 GCF_014898765.1 Herpailurus yagouaroundi
AGCCCAGGAGCTAAGAGCCACGAGCGATAGCAGGAAGTGTTTGTGATTCTGTTCTAGTATCTTTTTTTTTAATTTTATTTATTTTTTTTTCAACGTTTATTTATTTTTGGGACAGAGAGAGACAGAGCATGAACGGGGGAGGGGCAGAGAGAGAGGGAGACACAGAATCGGAAACAGGCTCCAGGCTCCGAGCCATCAGCCCAGAGCCCGACGCGGGGCTCGAACTCACGGACCGCGAGATCGTGACCTGGCTGAAGTCGGACGTTCAACTGACTGCGCCACCCAGGCGCCCCTTAATTTTATTTTTTAACGTTTGTTTATTTTTGAGAGACAGACCGCAAGTGAGGGAGGGGCAGAGAGAGACGGAGACACAGAATCTGAAGGAGTTCCAGGCTCTGAGCTGTCAGCACAGAGCCCAATGCGGGTCTCGAACTCACAAACGGGGAGATCGTGACCTGAGCCGAAGTCGGACACGTAACTGACTGAGCCACCCAGACACCCCTCTGTTCTGGTATCTTTAAAGTGATTCTGTCATTGGTTGTTTTGAAATAATTTGTCTTCACTGTCATAATTATCTTTCCACAAACTTCATACTTTAGTAGTAGAAGGCTGTTGTGAAAAATAGACTTGTTACAGTTTTATTTGTAAAATGAAATCGCCACGAAGAACGTAGGAATGGGTAAAGCGGTCATGCACGTGCTGGCCAGGTTTTTGGTGAAGGTTAATTCTTACCAGGTGTTCTTGAACATCCTGCTGTTCTTACTTCAGATTAAAAAGGAAATAGGTTGAGCGTCCGACTCTTGGCTATCAGCTCAAGTCATGATCTCACGGTTCATGAGATCCAGCCCCGCGTCGGGCTTCTCAGTGACAGCAAGGGGCCTGCTTGGTGTTCTTTCTCTCCCCCTCTCTCTGCCTCTCTCTCTGTCTTCCCTCCCCTCCTCGTGCTTCTTCTCTCTCTAAATAAATACGTAAATAAACTTAAAAATTAAAAAAAAAAAGGAAATCGAATAAGAATTTTGTGTGCTTGCTTTTTAGATTCAGAATATGAACAACATCATCTCCTTCCCTCTGGACAGTCTGCTGAAGGGGGACCTGAAAGGCGTGAAAGGGGTATGTCCTTAACGACCCTGATTCCCGCTCCCCGTGGAACCGAGAACCGCAGTCACGCCAGCCTGTTGGGGCAGCGGTGTTCTTACTGGGATGGCGGGACGGCATCCTGCTCCCTCAGTTTCCCTTGATTTGCTACCTTGCCACCACCTTTCAGCCACTCCAGGGGTGACCCATGGCCTTTCCGGTCCTCCTGCTGGTGCTCTAAACGTGGGATGGCAAGGGGGGCGTGAAGGGAGAGAACAGCCCTTTGGGAACCTGTGAACGGTTTGGGGCTCTGTCAGCTGAGCAGGGAAACCCGTGCGGGGAAGTCTGGTTGTCCGGCTGGCATGCGGCTGGTTGACCGCTGGGAGAAAGGTCCTGGCCAGGATGTGGTTTCCCGGTAGGAAAATCTGGCCCAGGACGGCTTGAGCCGACTTGATCTTTCTGTCCTCCAAAGGATGTTCCTTGTTCGGGAAGAGAGACCTCAGGTGTGAACTGTTCCGTGAGCATGTGAGTGAGGAACATTCGGCTCGAGTGGCATCTATACCAGACGCTGAGTGTGTCCCTGGCACAAACAGATGTGTCATATGAAAAACAGATGATTGTGCCCCAGTTCTTAGGAGATGAGATTCTTTGACTGGATCTGCACTTGATTCCCAGTCACGTCTGGCACAATGGAAGCGCAGGCGGGCTGTTGGGGCAGCGGGAGCCCTGGGCCTGGTGAGCTGGGAGGACCCGGGGAACATTCCTCGTTGTCCTGGACCGACCCTGGGTCCTAAAATAACACGCCAGCCGAGTCAGCAGGATGGGAGGGCAGAGGGACACGTGTGTACAGGCGTGGGAGCACGACAGGGCCCTGCTCCTGAGGCTTTTGATGTGGCTTTTGTCCGGGGAGGTGCAGGAGCAGGAGACGAGGCTTCCCCGATGGGAAGGACTAGTTCCTGGAAGGCCTCGGATGCCAGGCGAGGAGCCTTGGCCTTGTCATGAGGACAGTGAATAGTCAAAAGAGAAAAAATAAGTCCCTTCCCCCAAAAGGAGGTCCTTTCTTACAAAGGAACCCTGGGGAAAGGGAGCATAAGTAGGTGGGAGCCATTTGGTAGCATTTCTAGTGGCTCAGTGTGCTTTTGAGACTGGCTTTATCAGCGTCCGAGGTCCTAAGTGCCAGACGCAAGAGTAGGAAAAAAAAAAGGTGGGGGGGGGGTTTCTGACTTTTCTATGAACAGGAAAGATGTAACCCTGATTTGGGCCCCAACAACAAGGATATAAAAGCCATTCACCTTCTCTTGTGTTTTAGTATTTCAGTACCTCTCTCTACAAAAACCTCAGGAGAAGGTGAATGGCTTTTATATCCTTGTTGGGGCCCAAATCAGGGTTACATCTCTCCTGGTCGTAGAAAAAGTCAGAGTCCCCCCCGCCTTTTTTTTTTTTTTTTTTTTTTTTTTTTTTTTTTTTTGTAGAGAGAGGTACTAAAATACTTGCAGATTAAATGTTTTTCTGGGTTTAATTTTAGAGCAGTCCTAAGGCAGAGGGCAGGGTGTGGGCCAAACACCACAGGCCACATGAGTTAATACGCCAGTGGGGAGCGGGTGTGCGATGGGATTCTTGCTTGTTCTCCGTGCATTTGGCATGTCTGCTCATCTCGTTAAAAGCCTGTGCCTTTTTCATGCTCTTTCTTTTCCCTGGGATCGCATGCGTCATTTGTTACAGAAATTAATGTTCCTTTCGGGGCCAGTCTAGGAATAAGTAAGTTGTCTTGCCCGGAAGTTAATACTAGTTCTGTTTAATTTATGCCTCTCTGTTTGCAGGATCTGAAAAAGCCTTTTGATAAAGCTTGGAAGGACTATGAAACAAAAATGTGAGTGTTGCCATTTTTTAGTAGGTAATTTGAGATTTTAACTTTAAACTGAGCTTTTAATAGCTTAAAGGTATTTTCTTAAATAAACCTTAACCCAGGGACGAATTCCCTTAAACCCGTCTTGCTGTGGTTTGTGCCAGATGCTTCCATACTCGGTGTCTAAATTCAGCGACGCCCTGGACCTCTTCAAACAAGTGGTTCCTGGTCCCTTTTCTGTTATGTCATCACGGGTGTAGAGGGTTATTTTCAGGAAAGCTGATTGAAGGATAAGGCCAGGTTTTCTTGGGAGGTGTTTTTTTTTTTCCTTTTTAAAAAAAAAAAACATTTTCTCTACTTGATCACCGTTTATGACAGTTGCCCGATTTCAGACTTCATCTTGCTGGCGATCCGCATGAGCCATCTGCTTTTAGCTTTGTGTCTGTATTTCTCCAAAGCACCAGTCCCTTGGTTTAGAAAGAGAGAGAGAAAGGAGCTTGTTGGAACTCCCCACGCTAGCCTTATTTGATGGCTTCATCTGCTGCGAGAACGCGAAGAAAAGGGTCAGCTCATTCTTGGATGTGCACCACGGTCCCCCCTGGAGACAGGACCTCTCGGGTTGGCTCCAGCCATCACTCCTGGTCACGGTTGCTCCTTCCCAGCATGGAGACAATCCTGCTCGCTCACTAGAATTGGGCTGCTGATTGCAGAGATAGTGGTTTTAATTACTGTAAATACTTGAGAGAGAGAACATGTTTTGAAATATCTCATGTTTGCTGTGTGATGACTGCGCATTGGGTAACAATGTAGTTTTCTGAGTGGAGAGAGAGACTTTAACATGAAGCCATCTGGCAAAGTGAGAGGTGTTAAGAAGAAAGCTGTTCCAGATGTCACTACAAGTATTTAATTGGACTTGGGGTTTTGTGTGTGTGTGTGTGTGTGTGTGTGTGTGTGTGTGTGTGTGTGTTGTTTTTAAAACCAGCCCCGGGTATCTGTTCAGTGGAGAAGGATCACAAAGCTCAAACCAGGGAATACCAAACCTCTGATACTTGTCCCTTCCTGGAAATCTTAAATTTCTACACCAAAATTTCTCCAAGTTGCTCGGATCCCCAAATTCTGGATTTTACTAATGGAATAACCTAGAGCACGTGAAGCTCTGTTCATCCCGGAGAAGCTCCAGGCTTGCTGTCCCTGCCCTGAGCCTCCTTCCTCCGCTGACCAGTGCTGTGCACTCGACAGGGAGAGGCTCACCAGGCCTCCTGTGTAGACAGGAAGCCAAAACTCGCTGGTTTGTTGCCAGTCCGCCAGGGTCATCGGGTCAGGGCCAGAGGTGGATTTCCATTCAGCTGCTGTTGGGGCCGCCCCCAGGCCTCTCAGAGGAGACGCTTCTGGGCATTTCTGAACCAGGGGCATGGAGGGGGATTTTGAAGCAGGTTGCCTGAGAGGCTCTTGTGGTTCTGAAAGGGAAAGGTTTGAAAGGGGAATGAGATCAAAATCAGGACATACGTACATGGAGTGGGGACAGAATTACTCACAAAATCCCTGGATTTGAGAATGTGAGAGCTTGAAATAATTCTAAGATAGTTTTTAAAAGTAACTCTTGAACCATTTACGTGTGAGGGTTGTTCTGCGACAGAGAGCGCTGTCCGAGTCGAGCGCTGTCCGAGGCAGAGCCCTGGCAAGACCTCACTCAGCGAGGAGGCGGGTTGAGAGCAGCAGGGAGAAATCCCAGGAGGGAGGGAGTCTCCCGCCACATAGCACCCTGTGTGTGGCTCAGCGGGCACGCCGACAGACACACGGACGGACGGACAAACAGAACGCTGCCCTGAAGGAAGCCTCTGAGGTGTAAGCAGGCTCTCTTACCTCTTCTGACCCAGATCTGGCATGAAGTAGGTGCTCAGGAAAGTATATTTTGAGTCAGTACCCAAAAAAGGCCAAGTGTGACATTCTTATAACCACACGCATTTTCCATTCCGGTGAGTTAAGAGGCCGTCTTGTTTCTAGAAGACTCATGCACGTTTGTCTCGCAGGCTGGGTAATGGGATCCCCGCAGGCCCGTCTGGTCTGGTTTGGACTGCCGTGCCAGGTGGCATCTCAAATTATCCTTGCTTTTTTCACCTGCAGCACCAAAATTGAAAAGGAGAAGAAGGAGCATGCCAAGCTGCATGGGATGATTCGCACCGAGATCAGTGGGGCTGAAATTGCCGAAGAGATGGAGAAGGAGAGGCGGCTTTTCCAGC
The DNA here is from genome assembly GCF_014898765.1 of Herpailurus yagouaroundi. Classification (NCBI taxonomy): domain Eukaryota; kingdom Metazoa; phylum Chordata; class Mammalia; order Carnivora; family Felidae; genus Herpailurus; species Herpailurus yagouaroundi. The sequence continues at coordinate 6,876,694 of NW_024412419.1, forward strand.
TCCAGATGTGCGAGGTGAGAGCTGGGGGTGCAGGTTCCTGCGGGGGACAGGCAGCCAGCTGGGGGGGGGGGGGGGTGGGTGCTGTCTTGCAGCCAGTCTTTACCGTGTGTCAACTCCTGTGGAGAATGCACACTTCCAGAGGCTTCAGACAGCACACCGGGGCATGATTGGACTCCATTTGTCCAGTTTCTCTTACTGGGGGAGCCTGAGTCTCCTGGAGCGTGGGATGAGTTGAATCCAGCCCCAACCACTAATTGAAGGTAGGGAAGAGGGGCGCCTGCGTGGCTCAGTCAGTTAAGCAAGCGACTGACTCTTGACTTCGGCTCGGGTCATGATCTCCTGGTTCATGAGTTTGAGCCCTGCTTCGGGCTCAGTGCTTGGGATTTCCTCCCTCCCTCCCTTTCTCTCTCTCCCTCTCTCTCAGAATAAATAAAATAAACTTAAAAAAAAAAAAAAGGTAGGAAAGAAACTAAATTTAAAGAAATGTCCTCTCTGGCCTCAAATACATACTCAGACTTCCCTCTCACATGGAGCGTCGCTAAAGTACTCCCTCCATTAGTGTTTTTTAATGAGGTATGTGGGCTCTCATTATACCAGTGGAATCCATGAGGAGGCCAGGGAGAAGTCAGCTGGAAAAAAATGCAGCTGGTCCCCTTGTGGGTCTGGGTGCACACGGGCATGAGTGACAGAGGGCATCCGGGGAGCCGAGCCACCTGCCTCTGAAGTGCTTCCTCCCAGGTCCGCTCATCGAGGTGGGAGGCCCTGGGGAGTGCCTGTCTGCAGCCTGAGCCCTTGCCTCTGGAGAGGGAGAGGGAAACAGTGCTGACACTCTGGGACATTCCCTGGCAGAGGCTTGGAAAATAATAGAAACCGATCCTGAAGGCCTTTGCCTCCAGCCTTTTTATGCCTTGCTTGTGGGTCTCTCTGTAAAAACGGCCTGTGGAAACCACTCCTGCCTCTGCCTGAGGGTTTGCTCTCCTGGCAGTTCCGGGGAAGCCCGTGTACTCGATGGGGTCTGTGCCGTAGCAGGTGCAGACCTGAGTTTTAAGTGTGCACAGTGCACGGGTACCGTTTGTGACAGGCACTGTCGCTAACTCAGCCTTGCTCTCGATTCCCTGCGAGCAGTCAACGGAGCAGTCAACCGCAGGGCTGTTGCACAGGCGCTTGTTGATTTCAGAATGTTAATTGCAGCAGGCGTTGAGCTTTTAGACAAGTGCATCTTAGGAGTATGCTTACACGCGTTTTTATTCCCAGAGCGATCTCCTAAGTGCTCAGTGGAGGAGAATCAGTCCCGGGATCAAGGAGGTGATACTAGTCTGATATTAGTACGGCTGCTCCAGCTCTCGTAGCTTCTGTTTGCATGGGGGTTTTTTTTCAACCTGTAGTGTATGTGTGAATCTAAAGTGTGTTTCCTGTAGACAGCATGTTTTAAATCCAGTCTGACAGTCTCTGCCTTTTGATGGGATTGTTTAATCCTTTCACATTGATGTTGCTATTGATGTGGTTGGATTTATGTCTACTGTCTTAGTTTTTTTGTTGTTTTATGTCTCATGTCTTCTTTGTTCTTTTGTTCTTCCTTTGCTACTTTTTTTTTCCATTAAGTGAATATTTAGAAAGTCAGCTAAGCTCAAAGTCTTACTGTAGATAGGAGAGTGGATGTTTTTAGATACATGTTGTTTTATAAACAGACCTCGTACATAACAATGCCTGCCTGGCCAATTTCTCACTGTGTTGAAGGAATCAGCCCAGAGGATATGAGACTGGCATAGGAAATTGCTGTGTGGTACACAAATACTAGGTATTGTTTTTATTTAATTGGGGTAAAATTAAGTAGCAGTGTTTTACAAAGAATGGATTTGGAACAGGTATGTATATATGTGTGTTTGGGTTATGCTCTTTTTTTTTTTTTCAGCTGCAGTAAGGAGAAAATACATTTGCCTAAACTCTGCAAAAGACTGCTTGTTTAAGAATGTTTAGGGGCGCCTGGGTGGCTCAGTCGGTTAAGCATCCGACTTCAGCCCAGGTCACGATCTCACGGTCCGCGAGTTTGAGCCCCGCGTCGGGCTCTGGGCTGATGGCTCAGAGCCTAGAGCCTGCTTCGGATTCTGTGTCTCCCTCTCTCTCTGCCCCTCCCCCGTTCATGCTCTGTCTCTCTCTGTCTCAAAAGTAAATAAACGTTAAAAAAAAAAAAAAAAAAAAAAGAATGTTTAGTGAATTGTGAAACTCCATTAGTCTGTTACTATTGGGGGCACCGCATTGCTTTCTGAGGTAGGCACCCCACACTGTTGCTTTTCCTCTTCTGGGGTTCAGTGAATGGATCGTGTGCATTGGTAGAATAGTTTATTTGATTGGAAATGTGCTGTGTCAATGACGCCTCTCAGTTGTACAAAGGAGCCACCTTCTGAGCCGGCCCCCGGGTGGGCTGCAGGCCCCTGTGTGTGCCACAGGCCCCTGTGTGTGCCGAGCCTAGTGGATCCGGCCGTTAGCGGAGGCAGGCACTGTGTGCACGTACAGAGGCAGAGGTGGGGTTTCCAGAAGAGGACGCATCCGATGAAAGAAGTAGATGTGGGCCAAACAGAAGTGGGCTGGAAAGGGCTCTCTGTGGGGAAGAAAGAATGTCTGAAAAGCATTCCCCCCGGAATCCAACATCTCCAAGGGAGATGCTGAAGTTAATGGTGGTAAAATTGTTCAACTGGTTCCTCATACTGAGGACCTCAAGTTTGTAAATGTTTGCCGTTGTTTAGGGGTTTAAAATTTTAGTTGCCCAAGATCTAATCTTGAAGACTGGCTTGTAGGTGTTTATTTTAAAGCTCCGTTGGGGCGCCTGGGTGGCTTAGTCGGTTGGGCGGCCGACTATAGCTCAGGTCATGATCTCACTCACAGTCTGTGAGTTCCAGCCCCACGTCGGGCTCTGTCCTGAGCACTCAGAGCCTGGAGCCTGCTTCCGATTCTGTGTCTCCCTCTCTCTCTCTGCCCCTTCCCTGCTTGCTCTCAGTCTGTCTGTCTGTCTCTCTCTCTCTCTCAAAAGTAATAAAGAATAAAAAAATTTTAAAGAATATTAAAAAATAAAACTCTGTAACTTTTTTTTCAAAATGAATTTTATAGAGAAATTCAGTGTGCCATAAATAGGTGATGTAGAGCACGCATGAATGGAAAATGTAGGAGAGATCCCGTCTTGTTTTTCTTTGATTATAAAAATATGCACTCTTGGGGTATCTGGGTGGCTCAGTCGGTTGAAAAGTACAATACTTGATTTTGGCTCAGGTCATAATCCCAGGGTTGTGGGGTCAAGCCCCGCATTGGGCCCTGGGCTGAACCTGGAGTCTGCTTGAGATTCTCTCTCCGTCTGCCCCTTCCCTGCTTGTGCATGCATGCATACTCTCTCTCTCTCTCTCTCAAATTAAAAAAAAAAAAATACACTTTTAAAAGTTAGTCTGTATATATGAAATTAAAAGTCAACTCGTATATATATAATGGAGTATTACTCGACAATCAAAAAAAAAATGAAATCTTGGCATTTGCAACTACGTGGATGGAACTGGAGGGTGTTATGCTGAGTGAAATTAGAGAAAGACAAGTATATGACTTCACTCATATGAAGACTTTAAGGTACAAAACAGATGAACTAAGGGAAGGGAAACAAAAATAATATATAAACAGGGAGGGGGACAAACATAAGAGACTCTTAAATATGGAGAACAAGCAGAGGGTTACTGGAGGGGTTGTGGGAGGGGGATGGTCTAGATGGGTAAGGGGCGTTAAGGAATCTACTCCTGAAATTATTGCACTATATGCTAACTAATTTGGATGTAAATTTAAAAAATAAAATTAAAAAAATGTATTCAATATAAAAAAAAAATCACCCCAAAAGAGAAGTACTTTGATATTGAGCTAAACGTCTTTCATATATCTCTCTGTGTCCATTCATAAAAATAATTTGTATAAGCAGGATCATTTTCTACTGGTGCTTTGTATCCTGATTATTTTGAGTCACCAGTATGTCATGGGCATCTTTCCATGTCAGAAAGTCTCTGCTTTATTAGCTTCCTGGCTACGTAGCAATTTTTGTGTGTGGCTGCACCATACTTTAATTTTCCATTCATTACATTTGGGTTGCCGTTTGTTACTTTTATAAGCAAATCTGCAGTGAACCTTGTTTTTTATTCATGTTCATAAACTTTTATGATTATCTTCTTAGAAAAAGTTCCCGTAAGTGGAATATCTATACCAAAAAGGCGCACGTTTTATATTTTGACACATTGCCAAGCATCTTATTAACCACTTAACCATTTCGATCCATTGCCAAACATCTTATTTTGTTAACAGCGAATAAATATGAGACTGAAAGAAGGGAAGATATGCAGGAGGTTGGTGTAGGAAACTGAGATTTTGTAGTCAACTCTTTACAAGCTGCTTCCTCTCCTGTTGGGCTCTGTGGCCTGAACGTCAGCTTTCCAGTTGGTGGCTGAGATGCCTGTGTGGTCAGCAGGGGCGGCCGCTCTTTGGGAGCATCTAGTCTCGGAGATGACGTGTTCTCAGGGGTCTGTATGCCATATCCTCACCGTGGAAGGGATAGAGAACTTACGGAGTCTTTGTTCTGTAAACCGTTAGCAAAGAACGAATGCATTTCCTGATGCTGGTTTTGTAGATTCCTGGGACTTCCTGATATTTTAATGGTCATTCCTGAATGAATGAAAAGTGAAAAGTGGCTTTAAGTAATTTCAACTTAAAATTTGGTTTTTGGGACGCCTGGTGGTGGCTCAGTCAGTTAAGCGTCCGACTTTGGCTCAGGTCGTGATCTCACAGTTCGTGAGCTCGAGCCCCGCTTTGGGCTCTGTGCTGACAGCAGCTCAGAGCCAGGAGGCTGCTTTGGATTCTGTGTCTCCGTCTCTCTCCGCCCCTCCCCTACTCAATACTCTGTGTCTCTCTAAATAAATAAATAAATAGAACATTTTTTTTTTTTTAATTTTAAAATTTGGTTTTTATAACAGTCACATTTTCTTAAGTGCCAAGATCAGAGACACAGTGACAGGAGTCTCAGATACTAAACACTAGCACTTAGTGTTGCAGGTGACGACCTGCCCAGAGAAGGGATGTGGGCAGGAGGATGTGGACAGAAGCATCCAGGATGGGTAGAGCCCTTTCACTCCACCCCTCCACATCCTTTGTGCAGCTCGAAGAAAATTTCTTCCAGCAGGTTAAGGCACAGTGTCTTACTACTAGGAGTTCTTGGCACTTAAACATTTAGTTACCTGGACATCAGGTAATTCATATCGCCCCAAACTAAGAGAAATGTTCAGTTCTGGCCTTCAGAAAATATTAAGCATCTGGCATGAGCTCTACCCCTAGTAAAAGATGTCAGAGAAGTGGAGAAGGTGGTCTGTCCTCACAAGCTTCTGTTCTGCTTATGACATACCCTTTTTTTTTTTTAACAGTATCTGCTGAAGGTCAATGAAATTAAGATTAAAAAGGGAGTGGATTTACTTCAGAATCTGATCAAATACTTTCATGCCCAATGCAAGTAAGTTCTTCTTCTTTGTTATGATGTCATTTCAAATGTTTCTCACTTTAAGGCAGCTTCTGGTAGATATACAGTATTGCATTGAGGAAGATAAACAGTCACTTAAAACTCAGTAGTAAAAGAAATGAAGTACGGATACACGCTGTACCACGGGTAAACCTTGGAAATGTGCTAAGTGAAAGAAGCCAGACACGGAAGGCCACACTGTGTATGATTTTATCTCTTTGAAAGGCCGGGAATAGATCTACAGGTGACTGATTGCCAGGGCTTGGGGGAAGTAGGGGATTACTGCTATCTGGGGTAATGAAATGTTCTGGAATGAGACCATGCTAATGATGGCACAACTTGGTGAATATACAAAAACCACTGAGTGGTGTGCTTGAAAAGAGCGAATTTTGTGGTGTAAGACTCTTCGATAAAAAATACAAATAATATAAAAATCTATAGTAATCATCAGATGTATTTATCTTTGCTCTTTTTGCAGAGGGACAGACCAGTTTGATCTCATGCATGATTCACACATGTTTCGTGTTGTTGTTGTTTAAAAGAAATTAGTGTGTTAAATTAAGGAAATAGTGTCCTGTGTGAGTTATCCCGTAAAGCAAGTGACCACGATGAGCAAAGGAGGCTGAGTGTGGGAGAGAGGGAGATGCTTCTGTGTTCGCGGTCGTCTCCCATACTCCACTTGGCCCACACGTGAGCCCCGCACAGCCCGGCCCTCATCACGCCACACTTTCGTTCCTGCTGCCCGAACCCCGGTCCTGGCGTAACCCAGCCCCTCACTCATCCCTCACTCGCAGCATGTGCTGTGTGTCTGGCATTGTCCTGGATGCTGGAGAGAAATACTGTCCTTCACGGGCACCGTTCCTGCTCGAATCCAGTAGGCGAGTGAACTTCAGCAAACGTCTTTATGCTGCACATTTGGAACGTGTCTGAAGTGTTGGAATCTAGGAAAGAGTAGAAGGACCTGATTTAGATGAAGATGGAAGGCAGGGACTGGGTTTTTCTTCTTCTCCGCACCCCCTCCCCGCCCCATTCCTTGCTGTATCCTCCAGCCAGACACAGTACCTAGGGTATAGTAGATACTCACATTCTTCTTGCTCTAGCTGCAGGCCTCTTTGAGGAGGCATGGACTCCGAGATCTAAAGGTCAAGAAGGTAAGAAGTAGAGGAAGAACATTCCAGGCAAAGTCAGGGTCTCAAGGCAGGAAGAAGCCTCGTGTGACTTAAGCATAATGAGGGAAGGGAAGGTATTGGGATATGAAACCAGATGAAAGAGCCTAGAGACGTGGACGGCCTTAGGAGGCTTGTGACAGGTTTTAGGTTTTATCCTAAATGTACGGAGGAAGCTCGTGAAAGTTTCGAATCGGGGCTTTGTTCAGCAGATACCGAGCTCCCGGGCTCGATATGGGCCGGGCACTGTTTGGGGTTCTGGTGATACTTCTTACTCATGAATCTCCGGTTCTAATGAGGTGGGCAAATAGTAAACACATGATGTCTGTAACGGTTTGGGGGCGGGGGGGGGGGGGGTCGGCTGTGAAACAGTGGAACAGTGTGAAGCGAGGAGAGGAGAGCAGGGGTGATGGGAAACCTCTGGGAAGGCTTCTCGATTCCACTTCTGCTTTAACGAGGAGCAAGAGTGGGTGTGAGTGATCACTTACGCCCACAGCCCTGTCCCGGCGCAGTCCAGAGATGACGATGTCCTGGCCTAGACTGGGGACGGTGCCCCTGGAGGGCGTGACTGATGTGAGAAGTCTTTGGAGGTTGAATCGCCACACCTGTCTGCTTGCTTGTCCCCAAATAGGCCATGCCCCACACTAATGTATCTTTGCACATGCTGCTCTCTTCTCTAGAATGTCTTGCTGGGCCTTTGTGCTTTCCCCTGGCTTCTGTCCATCCCTAAGACCTACCTCCAGCCTAACTGCTACTCTGAAATCACCTGGTCCTCCCCTCATAGAATTACTTCTCTTCCTTCTGCATTATCTCGACACTCCCACGTACCTCCTGTATATTTCCAGCGTGGCATCTTTCATTCTGTGGTGTGTCTCCCACCGAACCACGTAGACTTCAAGGAAAGGGGCCGTGACATCTGTTCAGTCTGTAGTGTGTGGTGCATTTACCTGGCGTAGGAAATCGCACTGTTGAACTTGGCACAGCTTTGGCCTTCTTACTACGGTTTTGGTGACAGCACGTCTCCAGTGCACTCGAGGTCAAACCGCCGAGGAAGACGTGCCGTGTGATTCTCCGTAGGCTAAGGGAAGAGCTCCAAGCTTGGAAAGAGTCTCAGAGAATGGAAAAAGGCTTCTAATTTGTAGAATTTCCAAGATGAATTATTTTATAGAGACTCAAAATCCTAACCTTGTGATTAACGTACAAATTACTTCTTCAGTACTTGTCCTTGTAACCTTATGTGAGACAGATTAGGAAGTGGGTCGCTTCCTTGATAATATTTTATTTTGAAGAGCTATTCTGGGATTTCCTTTTTTTCTCTTTATTTTGCCCAAACTGATCCCGTTGGGTAGCAACAGACCAGTGGTGGAAAAGTGAATTAGTTGGCCTTTTATGGGCATGAGCTCAGCAACCTTTGAGAATGATGAATCTTCCATTACTTCCTGTGTGTGTGTGTGTGTGTGTGTGTGTGTGTGTGTGTGCGCGCGCGCGCGTGTACTGCATGCTCTTCCCATCATTTGCACAGCTTTGACTTTTCTCATCCACATTTTGGAGGTTAATGCAGGGCTGGAATGAGTTGGCCATTGGACGGAGGACCACGTGGCTGCACACTGCACGTTCTCGTAGCTCCTTCCTGGTCTCCCTTAGCATATTCTCTGCTGAGAACCGCCATGACCAGCTGTTGCCTGATGAACTTGGGAGACACAGGTCCAGGGCCCCAGACAAGCTTGCTGCCTTGAGAGGCAGGGCCAGGGCGCAAAGGGCAGGCGAGTCCTCGGCCCTGATGGCAGGATGCTGCTGGGAAGGCTACAGCCAGAGGCGGAGGGCACCCTGCTTGGTGGGAGCTTGAAGACTGAGCCTCGGCAGGTGCATTTTAAAGGCTTGAGGGTTCGGTCAGGCTGTGTAGAAACCATTTAACGAAAAACAAAATTCAAACAAACAAAAATTGATATTTGGTGGTATTGATGGTAAACGTTGTTTGACTGAAGGTTGGGCCAGTGTTGATGATTCAACCTAAGAAAAATGTGCCAGGGTTTATACTTAGAAACGTCACAGTGATGGGGTGTGACTCAGTCAGTGGAGCCAGTGACTCTCAATCTCAGGGTTGTGAGTTTGAACCCTACGTCGAGTGTAGAGATTCCTTAAATATAAAATCTTAAAAAAAAGAAAGGAAATGTCACAGTGGTGGCAGGTGATGAAGCAGCGACAGCCCTTTTCTTTGACACTTTCCCTGAGGCCTGGGAGGGTATACTGAGGTGCCAAAACACGCCTCAAAAAGGAGGGTACAGAAAGATAGGGATTTTGACAGTCAGAGGGAGGAGGTGTTCTAAGTAGATGGTCAAGATCGGCTGGGTGATTACAAAGATAAGAACCACATCTTAAACCCAAGTTTGTGTCGTTACTCCCAGCGCACCATCCAGGGTCATGCTGGAAATGACATGTGTGACAAGAAACCCTGAGTTCTTTGTACTCTGAGATCTGGGTACTCTGAGTACTCTGAGTTCTGAGTACTTGCCTCCACAACAGGGCTCTCCTCTCCACGGACGGTTGCAGGCGTAGAGATTCTTGGAGCTGTGCACCTGCTCTCCCCTTCGTGGGTCCCCAGGAGCAGGACCATTTCCATGCCATCTTCTGTGATACTTTTCTGGCTCCTCATCCTGGTGTTCTCTCCCTCTCTCTCTCCCTCTCTTTCTACCTATTCCACAAGAATTTGGAGTGATTGAAGAGATAGTTTCTATAAAGAAAAAACGTAACCGGAGCAAAGCATGAGAACCAGAGGAGTTCGTGACAGCAGGGGAGGAGCTCAGTTTCCCATTCCTGCGTGTGTGCTTCCTGATTTCCTTTCCAGTTTAGAGGAGTGCCTGTCATTTGCCGGCCGTGGTGGCAGGGGGTGGAAGGCACGGCCCCTCTGCCCTGACGGTGGACGCAGACACGTGGAGCAGTCCTCTGAACACTCTGACGTGACTTCGGTAAAATACGGGAATGAGAATATAGGACAAAGAATTACGCCTGTATGTGCAAATTCAGGCGAGAACAGCACAGCTTCTAGCACAGCTTCTGCGATTCCTGCTGCCTGGCTAGTAACGGTTCATAACCCACATTCCATCCGTATATATTCCTCTCCCTTCCCCCTTGGAATTACCGCATTAAATGTCATGCTGCGTTGCCTTTATAGCCCCTCCTGTCCATTCCATACTTCACCAGGGAAAGTCCCCCAGGACCGTTGCTGAGTTTAGAAGGAATAACCATCACCTCACGTGAACACATTTGAGACCCACATCACATTTTGAAGATCGTCTCCTTCCAGTCATCCGGCCAAAGCTGGAGAGTCCTTCCTCCCTTCATCAGTTTGTTTTTTCATTCAGCAAATACTGTGTGCTTGAAATGTGCGAGCCTTTGTGGATACCGTGTGTTTACCCTCTGGAACTTCAGATCTAAGGGAGGGTGGGTGTATTTTAAACAAACACACTAATGACTACGTAATGCTAGTTGTGTTAAGGGTTTTGAAGGAAGAGACAGAATGCTCAGAGAATATAGCAAGGAGACTCTTTTTAAAGCATGGAGACCTCACTAACAAAGTGATATTTAACTTAAAACTTGAAGAATGGGTAGGAATAATCCAGGCAAAACAGAAGATATTCGCAGGGAGAGGTTTTTAGAAAGCAGAAGCAGCATATGCAAAGGTCCTGAGGCAGGAGGGATCTGTTGGCCATAGACTGCTGGTAGGTCTGGAATCTAGTGAATGGAAGGGGCAAATGGTGCTACTTGGGGCCTGGAGACACAGGTGGAAGCCAAAGCACGTGGGTGCTTACAGGTCTCATGACAGGTTTTGAACTCTGTCCTGAGTTTGTGGGGAAGCGATTTCTTCATTTCTCTCGAGAGGGTGGTACGCAACATGCTTCGGAGGCAGTGGTGAGCATCAGCTCACTGTTCCTGCAGGAAAACTTGTCTGCCTTCTGTGACATTTCTTGCCTCACTTACTATAAATGACCTCACAAACTTGGAGTTCTGAGCTTTAAAACAAAAAGTTTCCTTTTTCTATCTGAGGTCTAGTTCTGCAGCCACATTCCCCTATGCTGCAGTTGGGGCATGGCCGTCCCCTGCATTCTCTTTTCTACTTGCTGTTAACTGTGAAGGAAGAGGCTTCGGTGTCTCATTCTTTGCACCCCATGCTTTTCTGACTTCACATGCTTCCATTCCTGAGCCAAAGCCCTTACTGCCTGCTACCAGGAGGTTCCTGCTTCCCGCTATACACTGAAAACTTAGGGCTCTTGGGGCGCCTGCGTGGCTCAGTCGGTTGAGCGTCCGACTTCGGCTCAGGTCATGATCTCACAGTCTGTGAGTTCGAGCCCCGCATCGGGCTCTGTGCTGATGGCTCAGAGCCTGGAGCCTGCTTCCGATTCTGTGTCTCCCTCTCTCTCTGCCCCTTCCCTGCTCATGCTCTGTCTCTCTCTGTCTCAAAAATAAATAAAAACATTAAGAAAAAAAAATTTTTTTTTTTTTTAAAAGAAAACTTAGGGCTCCTTTCCTCTGCGTCAAGAACAATGATAAACACGTAGACTTTCTTGCCATTCCTTTTCTGTCACTTCGTGCAGTTTTAAGTGTGATTTTCTTCTTTGTTTGCCTGACATTTTAAAGTTTGGGTCCCACAGTCTTTCCCCGCCCCCCCCAGGAATTACATAACGATTTCACTCACTTTCCTTTAAAGAAGTATTTTCTCCATCTAACAACATTGTTTCCTCTTTCTTCTTTTTTCCTCCTAGTTTTTTCCAGGATGGACTGAAAGCAGTTGAGAGCCTCAAGCCTTCCATTGAGACACTTTCAACAGACCTTCACACAGTAAGTGGCTTCCCTCCCACGTTACTGTTGAAGTGGTTTTTATGCAGCACGTGCTTTGACTTCCACACTGCTTCTGTGTGCCCCTGTGTTTGCGTGCCTTGCTACCCGGACGCTGACAGCCTCGTGATGCCTCATGGAGTATGGAAGCCCCCGTTCCCGTCCTCTGTCTTGGCTGCGAGAGGGTGTAATCGGAGGGGGGGTGCATTTGAGGCGCTTATGTGGAGATGCCCTATGAGCCCCAGCGCCTCACTGTACCTCAGTCGTGCTTCTCTCCGCTTTGTTTTGCTTTTTCAAGATCAAGCAGGCCCAGGATGAAGAAAGAAGGCAGTTGATACAGCTTCGCGATATTTTGAAATCAGCCTTGCAGGTTGAACAGAAAGAGGTGAGGGGATTTAATTTTGAAAGATTGCTGTTTTTATACCTGTGTCTCGGGGGCTTTGGGAGTCAAGAATGTGACTTTCAGCATCCTCCAGGATGCTCACAGGTCACTCTGGGGCTCTGTCAGCTACCACCGAACTTTTAGTTTGTTCTTTGAGTTAGGTTTTATAAAACCATCTTTTTAGATGTGTTTATTTCATGGGGGAGGCATTTACTGGAGGTGTGGCCTTCACAGCAGCATATAAACCCTTTTGTGGGTGTGGCTTCTTAACATCTCCTAAACCCTTTTTTGTTCACGAGTAGCTCTTAACATCTCCATTACTCAGATGTTCGCTATTTATGCCGTTGATTTTCTACCTGGAACTCTGTGGTTTCCGTGCCCCCGTGTCTGTGGACTCTGTCCTCGGGGGCATCAGCAGGTAACAGGTGGCCACCTAGGCCTCCAGCCCTGAGATTGTGCCCTGAAAAACATGGGGAGCTACATTTTCTTACAGGTGCATTCGGATGAGCAGTAAACCTCAGTTTCTCTGGCCTCATGTCTGTCCTGTACTCCCTTTTCTGCATGCTGACACGTTCACAGTGACAGTTTGTGTTTTGGAGGCTTGTTTAAAAAAATACCAAAAAGTACATTTTTAAGGTAATTATATGGTATGTTTACTACAGAGTGGATATTATAATGGGAAATTTAACATTGTCCACTTCCTTGTCCATAAAGGACTGTTATCTGAATGTATTACTAGTAGCGTTTAGACGAATGACTGTTGAACTACTCAGAACATGATGTTCGTGGTGGGCAGTTTCGTGTGCTCTGTTTTAAGTTCCTGTACTATAACTGAATATTGTTGTTTTTCTCCCAAATGCATTTACCTTTGTGACCGAAGTCTAGGAGAGTAAGTAGTTCAGTATTTTCATAAATTGGAGAGTTTTGCATGCTTTCTTCATAAACTTAAAAAATTAGTTTCTTCCACACATCTGCTAGTGGCCAGTGGTATTTTTCATTTTAACCCTTTCTCTGGGTTTTATTAAAGGCTAACGAATTTGGGGCGCCTGGGTGGCGCAGTCGGTTAAGCGTCCGACTTCAGCCAGGTCACGATCTCGCGGTCCGTGAGTTCGAGCCCCGCGTCAGGCTCTGGGCTGATGGCTCAGAGCCTGGAGCCTGTTTCCGATTCTGTGTCTCCCTCTCTCTCTGCCCCTCCCCCGTTCATGCTCTGTCTCTCCCTGTCCCAAAAATAAATAAACGTTGAAAAAAAAAATTAAAAAAAAAAAAAAAAAGGCTAACGAATTTGAATGCACAAATATTAGTGAAATGGAAAATTTCCAAGTTTACGGTTTATGCATTTGCTGCTGTTCCTTTGTGGACGCGAAGTGACTCTGCCCCTCCCCCCCCCCCGCCACTGCCTCGCTGAAGTCTCCATGTCCTTCTCATCCATCCCCAGACCTGTCTCTGGAGACCCCCTCTGCTCTCCCCAGCCCCAGTGATCTGAGTTCGTGTTATTTCAATCATGATATTTTCATTTGGGGTTGTTGGCTGTGTCTTCAAGTGCACAGATGCTTCTTCTCTCTAGCTAGACCTTGAGCAGCTTGAGGATGCCCTCCCGCCTTCTGCGCCAGCCATCACGTTGTACCATATTGCTCGTTCGCTAGGCTCTTGGTGAGCGCGGGTCAGCTAAGTGAGAGATGGGCAGATCGCAGTTACGTGAGAGTGCTCAAAGTTACCCACAGGATGGTGACTTCCTCCCTTCCTTCCAGTCTGCGTAATATAGATGCTGACACTTCGATGTTCCCCAAAATGGGCTACACGCAGAAGAATAAGAAGGAGCAAAAGAACTTGGAGTGTGGGGAGAAGAGCGGGCTCAGTCATGACTGGAAGAGGGTGGTGCTGGGTGTGGGAGCCCCACCGCCACGGAGGCAGCCGGCCCTCCAGTGCAGCGCTGGGAGTGCTTCAGAGCTGCTCCTGCCTGGAAAGGAGTATCGGTCCCATGAAGGGAAGCTCAGGTTTACAATAAAGGAGAGCAGATGCTGGAGTTGAGTGGTCCTCTGGGCGCAGTGCAAAGGCCGTGTTTACTTTGGCTGTGTGGAATCAGGAGGTTTGGGAAAACCGGCTGTTGTCAGCTGGTTATTTATAGCTTTACAGAGAAGTGTAACAAGTCTGCCAGCGGAGATCAGAAGTCTTTACAGTTTGTTGTGTTTGTGTGTTTTTGTGGACCAGCCCAGCTGCCCTGCTGCACACAGGGGTCATAAGAACCCTCTCTACCACTCGTCTTCAGCTTTTTGCCCAAACATCAAACTCTCCGGGCGCTTGCTTGTGATCGTATTGTACTGTATATTACACTCTGCATTGCTTTTCGATGATGCATTCCATAGATTGGATGGTCTGTGGACACAGTTGCCAGGAAGAAGCAAATGTGTAGAAGTGGAATTTTATATATTTCTAAATAATGTTTATGATTGGGCGGGGGGGGGGCGCCTGTCTCATATCCTTCCAGTTGCAGCAAGAATAAATGTTGGGCACTGTTTAGCTCTCAACCCCTTTCTTGGGATTCTTCCTGTGACTTAGAAAACTGAAGGCATTGACGGTTTTTTGTTGTTGTTTTTATTTTAGACATTGTGTGTGAGCAGGGGGGAGGGGCAGAGGGAGAGAGAGAGAATCTTAAGCAGGTGCCATGTTCAGTGGGGAGCCGAACATGGGCTCATCCCACAACCTTGGGATCATGACCTGAGCCAAAATCAAGAGCGGGATGCTCAACTGACAGAGCCACCCAGGTGCCCTGGTGTTTATGGTTTTTATTTAATGTTATGAAAATTCTTACTCCATAATTTCAGTTCATAAAAACTAGGTAACATGCCCCAAGGAAACTGCATTGATGGTTGGTGGGAGCCCCTCTCCTGTTGCCTTCCTGTAAATCTCAAACATTAATCGTTTGGTTTAAATGAAAAGCATGGCTCTTGCGTATGGTGGCTCTGGCCTGCTTCTCTTTGTCACCCTGTGGCTACATTTTGGAAACGAGACTATGCCATTATGATCCCAGCGCCCCCACACCTCCGAATCACTGACATGCTTATTTTTTCGTATTTCTGCTCTCTGTAGAGAAGATTCTACTGTTTGATTTTTCTACTATCTTACCATGAAACTTGTCAGACTTACAGAAGAGTTAAAACAAAATGTATAGTGAGCACCTATGTACGCACCACAGTTTTAACACTTGGGAGAGATCCCTTCTCTGAAGTTAAAGCCCTTCAGTACTGCTGATTTTTGCATCAGCCTTTTGCTTCCCCGTCCCATGTACGCCCCATCTCCGCGGAGTCCTGGGGGGCAGGTCCATGGCAGTGCTCGCAGATTCTCTGCCAGAACCTCATCGTTGGCATGCGGGTGCTGAGTCGTTGGATGTCGCGAACCCAGGCTCGTCCCTCCGGCGGGGAGGACTCAGCCTCTGAGAGCCTGAGTGCTGAAGCTATAGTGATTTTCCCACTTTGGATACCTCAACTGTGGTCTCTCTTCATGTCAGCTTTACACTCCCCCCTTTTCGAGTGTCCCCGTGTGGTGGGAGTGTGTTTGAATAGTATGCACTGTCCAGGGAGCAGAGGCCCACGACGGCCATAATTCTCTTCCGTCGCTGGCTTTTCTGGTCTAGGCTTGCATTTCTTATGCCAGGATCTGGCCTTCGTCACAACCCTCTGGCCAGGTGTCCGCTTCCTGGCCTCTCCTGCCAAGCTCCCAGGTGGCTTGACGCTGGCCGTCAGTGTGCCTTCCGTGGAAGACTCGTTCCTTGAGTCACACGGTCAACTCCCGTTTCCTTAGCGGTGATGTTAAGCTAGGCACCGCAGTGCACAAACAGAATAAGATAGATACAGCTCTCACCTCTTATGGGGCTCATAATCGGGGAGTGGGTCACAAAGTCATTGGGGTATAGTGTGACGATGGCTCCAGTGGAGGCCAGTCCAAGAATGGGTGTCTCCCTAGTGTGGGGTAGGCGGGTGTGTGTCAGGAATGAGGGTTTGGAAGATGATTCCGAGTTAATAGCGTCCCAGCAGGTGGGGCAGGTGGGCCAGCTTCTGACCAGGATGGAAAATTCGCCTGGGTAGCTGTCTAGCAGAGCAGAAGAGCATAGATGAATCGTGGGTCTTCGCTTCCTGCCAGGAAGGCATGGAGCAAGGTTCCCGACCTCTCCGTGCCTTGGTCTCTCCATCAGTCAATCAGGAATAATACTGTCACCTCCCACAGTTGTTATGAGATCTAAGGGATAGTTTCTATAAAACACTCAACACAGTGTCTTGATAAACAGGCACTCGTTCATTCATTCAGTAAATACTGTGTTCCTAGTGCTGAGGAACCATAGTGAGCAAAAAAAATACCTAATTCCCCACTGCTGGTGGTTGGAGAGTGACAGACGGATGTTGATGGTTTTGTCTCTGATAGGTCATCCTAATGCCCACTTGGCCCTCAGTGTCGGCTTTGTGATCTGGCATCTTGTCTTCATGACTGGCCCCCTGCCCACTCTGACCTAGGAGCCGTCACACCCCAATCTAGACTGACCCCTACGCCCACTTCCCCCATTCCCTGCCTTCACTAGCACTTGACTGCCTGACCCCTCACTGTTTCTGGGGTCTGCTCTGTGGTTTGGCCATTCCTACTTGCCTCACTTCACAGGTCTCTCTGGGCACCTTGTAGCTGTGAGCAGTAATGCAGACAAGAGCCTGGCCGGGCAGGTGGTATCACAGTCCACGTTTACACCTTCAGTCTGAGGGGAAAAGTGTATTTGCCGGGGTCCACTTAGTAGTGTTAGAGCCAGGATTTGAAGCCCGGTCTGTTCCACTGCAAGCGTATTCCCTTTAGCTAGGTTATATGACTTTAATAATACCTTGTATCAGACAGAATCTTTTTAAAAATTATCCAGAAATAATGGGGAATGTGTAGTATTGAGACCAGCGAAAACACTGTTCTTAGACCACAGCTTAGTGCTTACTTAGCAAAGCCTCTTGCTCCAGGTTGTGTCCACTTGGTGGACATACCTGTCGTAGCCTGAGAAGGTACTTGGACGTACTTGGGAGATACGTGGACGTTACAGCTCTCCCTTGGTAAAGAAATGTTCAGTGTCCAGGGGTGACCCCTTGGCAATCCATTCATCGCAAGAATTGTCCGAATACAGAATTTCTAAGAGGTGGACAGATAAAGTGTGTATGTTTTTATGATCTAGAGTCTTAGGGACCTTGGGGATCCTTCTGATTTAATGAGTAAACTTTTATACGTATAACATATGCAACATCATCACTCTTTTTTCCCCTATTCCTGAACATTTCGAATGCTAAGTCTTCTGCTCACCTGGGCAGTCTGCCTTGGCAGGACCCAATAGCTAATATTTCATACGGCCACACAGACTTTAAGGTCATGGATGGTGCCTGGGATCCGAGAACATGGCTGGATGTCGCAGGATAGAGGATATGTGCATATTGACAGATCTTAGGAGAGCCTTTTGAAGGTCCATAAAATTCCGACTTAACCTATGTGCTTTAGACAACATCTCCATGTGGTGAGACTCAGTCAGATCCTAGGGCATCCTTGGCTTTCTGGGAGACTACAGAGTATGATGGAGAGTCTCCAAGAGTCTCTCCCACCCCTGCCCCCCACCAGTCACCTCTGTCTATGTTAGATTCTCCTTCTCCCCAGAAGTAAAGGCTCTTTTCCCTCGGATTATATTCCATTGAATTGCAGTCTTGGTTATGTGAAAAGGCGGACTTCATTTGTTACCCCTTCACTTGACCAGGTGTGAACAAAATGACCTGAATGAGCAGATGAAGGAGGGCTAGTTTTGTTGGATCACCTACAAGTCACCTTGAAGTTGGTGAGATAACTAGTGCGAGAGCAGGTTCAGTTTTCTGTCAAATGGATTCCTCCGATGTACACATTTTAAATTGCGCAGCTTCAGATTTTCCTCCACTTTTTAACTGATTCAAGAAATGCCTGGTCTAAAGAATAAAAACGGCAATTTCTTCCTTAACGTCTGGTAGAGAGTCCAATTCTGTTGGAAAGAGGAAGCCCCTTATTCTGTGCCTCAGGCCTGTGAGGGCTCTGATCACCATGCTTGGCACGAACACTTTGAGCACTGTTATCACATGACTCCACCATTTACTCTGTGTAGGCTCCGTCCCCCCTCCTCCCACCCCAAATCAATAGTCGTATTTCTTGGTTGTGCAATTTAGTCTTTTGACAGGTTTATTTTTAGTCTTGCGCAGAGATTCATAGAGGTGAGCACACTTCTGTTTCTCCTCCCCTGCATTCGTTCCCAGTGATGCTTAAAGCTGGGTTTGCTCTGGATTTCTAGTGCTAATATCCTGCCCTTTTGAGAGAATGTGGAAACTGGCACTATCCTCACCTGATGAATGAGTTGTTTGCCCCAGTTGTCTGGAGGCAGGAGTGCCGCGTGAACTCCCTATGAAGAATGAGGATGTTTCTCCTGTTTTCGGTCTGCTTGTTGAGGCTCTGTGGTCAATTCAGTAATGGGATGCCTGAGCCCATTATTGACTTCTCAGATCAAGATTTTCTTTTACTTTTCTTTTTTTTGCAAAGTTGTCCCAGATGTATTTCACAGTTAAAAAAAAAAAAAAAAGTCAGTGCTAGATAGACCATGTTCATGGAATGGTGGATCTAATACATTTAAGACAGCCAGAGTCCCCAGATTGGTCTGCAGATTCAGTGCCATTTTTATCAACCCCCACCCCCGCCTTTGTGCAGAAATTGACAAGCTGATTCTGAAACTCATGAGGAAACACAAGGGACCCAGAATTGCCAAAACAGTAAAAGAACAGAAGTTGGAGGACTCACACTTCTGATTTCAGTCCCCACAAAGCTATAGTAATCAAGACAGTGTGGGACTGACACAGGATAGATTTACAGATCACTGAAATGGAATCAAGAGTCCAGAAATAAACCCTAACTCTTATGGCCAATTAATTGATTTTTCAACATGAAAGTCAAGACAATTCAGAGAAAAAAGAATGGTTTTTTTCACAAATGATGATGGGACAACTGGATAGCCACAAGCAAAAGAATGAATTTAGACCCCTACCTCACACCATAATCAAAAATTAACTCAAACTGGATCAAAGACCTAACTGTTAAGAGCTAAAACTCTTAGAGGAAAACATAGGCGTAAATCTTCATGACCTTGGAGCAACCAATGGTTTCTTAGATGTGACATCTAAAGTACAAATGACAGGGGCGCCTGGGTGGCGCAGTCGGTTAAGCGTCCGACTTCAGCCAGGTCACGATCTCGCGGTCCGTGAGTTCGAGCCCCGCGTCAGGCTCTGGGCTGACGGCTCAGAGCCTGGAGCCTGTTTCCGATTCTGTGTCTCCCTCTCTCTCTGCCCCTCCCCCGTTCATGCTCTGTCTCTCTCTGTCCCAAAAATAAATAAACGTTGAAAAAAAAAATAAAGTACAAATGACAAAAGAAACTATAGATAATTTTCAACAAATTTTTAAATATGTTATGCTTCAAAAACCGTTAGACCTGTCAGGAATCCAGGTGGCTTGCTGTTGCTTTCAGATAAAGTCTGAACTCTGACTCAAGCCTGTCTGTCCCTTCAACCACTGGGCCCACTTTACCTTAGCTACATTGGTTGTTCTAATTTCCATGGAGGATGACCACAGCTACCACTACCCTCCCCTATTCTCTGCCTGTTCTGGCTTTCATCTTGAAAACTCTCTCTCTCTAGACTCCTATGGTTTCCTCCTTTGGCTCTTCACTTCCTGAGCACTTGTATTCTTGGCTTGGATAACGCTGATTGTCATGCATTAGTTTCTTCGTTGTTTGGCATCATTTGGCCTTGGCTTCCCCAAGGATGGTCACCTGCTTGACCGTGGAGATGAGACATGGCCCTCGTGTCTCAGGACGAGGTGAGGGCTCGTGGTGAGGGCTCATGGAAAGAGCTTCGAGGGGGAGGTGGCAATCCCTTCCATTCTCCTCTCTGGCCCTAACAAGCTCTGCATCTTAAGTAGATCTCTTATTCTCGTTGTGTTTCTATTTCCTCCGTCACGAAATGGACTGGGTGGGAGGTTCTCAGTAAACAGCTGGCCTGCGAACTCTGTTTGTCCTTTGCTCCCCCTGGGTTCCTTATGTCTGCCAGAATTTCCAGTGCTAGTTTGGACAGCTCCTTCCCACTCACAGCTCGGGGCTTCCGATCCCGTCTGTCAAATAGTTGAGCACCCATTGGATGTCCAGGGTTTCATTGGCGGCCCTTGCCCTTAAGAAGCTGAAGACTGGTGTCCCCCGGTGTGGCGGACTCAGCCAGATTCTCAGCCGAGCAAGTGGCCTGTCTACCCTGAGGCTAAGGCAGTTAGGTCCAGTGCTCTGGCCCCTCTGCTGGGTTGATGGGTCAGGAAGGGAATATGGTTCGATACCTGTTACGTACCAGGTGGTCACACGTGTCATCTTACTCAGACCTTGCCGTATTTACCATTTTGCTGGGTATTGTTTTCCTATTTCCCAAGGAGCAAACTGAGGCAGGGAGCTTAAGTAACTTGCCTGAAGTCAGGGGTAGAACCTTGTTTTGGGTTTTTTCTTGCTTAAAAGTGCTGCTTTTTCTAACACATAGGTTACTTTTCTCCTTGAGGACTGCTTTTGCCACACCAAGAGCTTCTTGCCATTATCGGGGACTTAAGGCTCATAATTAAGCAAAATCTGTAACTTCCAAATGGCTCATTTCTTTCAGCCAGTTGGGGGATGCTGGTTTGACATTTCCTTCTCCAGGCTGGTAGGTGACGTTTATGAATTCCTGGGTATGAATTTCTGTCCATTTTTTGGTGTGGTGATAGGTGACATGTCTCTAATTAAAAAAAAAAAAAAATTAAGGACAGCTTTTTTT
The DNA here is from genome assembly GCF_014898765.1 of Herpailurus yagouaroundi. Classification (NCBI taxonomy): domain Eukaryota; kingdom Metazoa; phylum Chordata; class Mammalia; order Carnivora; family Felidae; genus Herpailurus; species Herpailurus yagouaroundi. The sequence goes on from NW_024412419.1 coordinate 6,897,460, forward strand.
AAGCTTGGAACCTGGACAGGATTAAAAACCACTTCTTGACCATTTTTAGGAGTCACAAATTCGCCAGAGTACAGCCTATAGTTTACATCAGCCTCAGGGAAACAAAGAGCACGGGACCGAGCGGAACGGCAGCCTGTACAAGAAGAGCGATGGGTAAGCGGAACGTGCTGCTGGAGTTTGAATGCGTGTTCCCCTTCCGTGTCCAAAATTGCTGAAGTCTGCTTTTTTTTTTTTTTTTTTTTGCCCCCCGTTTATCTGTCAGGATCCGAAAAGTGTGGCAGAAAAGGAAGTGTTCGGTTAAAAACGGTTTTCTGACCATATCCCACGGCACCGTAAGTATTCCCTTCTACTTCTCGGTCTGCTGCAGTGAGGTGAGAGAGTGATACAAGCCGCATGCCCAGGACGGCATTGCACCTGCCTCTTAAAGGCCTTCCTGTTGGGAGAGTTTTGTTTGGGGTCCTTCTTGATTCGGTGCACCTGCCCCCTGTCTGTGCTTCTCTGGCCAGGGACAGCTTTGTGTCGTTCGCTGCCTGACAGAGTTAGGAATACCTGACGCGTCAAGTCATTTAGAAGCCAGACGCTTCCAGGGGCGCCTGGGTGGCTCAGTCAGTTAAGTGTCCGACTTCGGCTCAGGTCATGAGCTCGGAGCCTGGAGCCTGCTTCCGATTCTGTGTCTCCCTCTCTCAGAGCCCCTCCCCTGCTCATGCTCTGTCTCTCTCTGTCGCAAAAATAAATAAAAACATAAAAAAAAAAAATTTTTTTTAGAAGCCAGACACTTCCAGAAACCAACAGCACACCACTTCCCAGCTGTCTTTGTCTCTGGAAATTGAACTTCCTACTTGGGAAGATTTCCTGCTTCTCCATAAAGGGAAAAGCGTTCAAGTGGTCAGGACTCTGGGAAGTCGAAATCCAAGAGAAGAGAAACTTCAGTAATATTATAGAAATCCAACACGTGGCGTCCAACCTTCGTCAAGTCCTTTTTCTGTCATCCTGTGTGTAAGAGTCCTTGCAAGAAACTGAGGCCTGTATGTTGAGCCTGTTGAGAAATCAGTCAGAGTAAGATGACTCACTAATCCAGCTTTCAGAAACTGGGGATTTTTTTTTTTTTTAAGTTTACTTATTTTGAGAGAGAGAGCGAGCATGCACGAGAGAGGAAGAGGCAGAGAGAGAGGGAGAGGGAGAATCCCAAGCAAGCTCCGTGCTGTCAGCATGGAGCCTGACACGGGGCTCAATCTCACAAACCGTGAGATTATGACCTGGGCTGAAACCAAGAGTCGGACACTCAACCGACTGAGCACCCCAGGCGCCCCTTAGAAACCGAGGATTTTAACCACAATTACAAACAGCCCTTCACACCACAGTCCTCTTTCCCACAGTGGCTCAGGCATATTGTCACCTTACCTGTATGACACAATCTGGTAAATACCACATAGGCTGCTAGACGTTTTTGGAAATGTCTAAAGGCAGAGTTGTTGCTATTTTGGTGCTAATGAGAATGCGGCATGGGTGGTGCCTTGCATTTCTGTTCCCCAAGCAGGAGGCCTGGTGCTGTGTGCATATTGGTGGCCTCCGTCCTGTGGGTGGATGGGAGTGGACATGACCCTGGGTCTCTGTCGTCTCCTCCCCTCCCCCTGGTTTCCACCAGTTCCCCTGGTGACAGGCCGAGCTGAGCTGGGCAGGAGCACAGGCTCCTGTAGACAGGTCACGGCTCAGCGTGGGCTCTTCTCAGTACTCTGGAAGGAAATGGGAAGACTGGACCTACAATTCCTGGGGCCCCTTCATCGTCCCTGACTGGGACCTAGCGTACGTCAAGTGTCTGTAGCCATCTCGTTGGCCCTTTGGCCTGGGGGCTGAATGTGTCTCCTGCCCAGGCAAATAGAGGTCATTCCTCTTTTCTAATATGGAGCTGTTACTGGATCCTTCATGGTCATGGTCATGACATCCCTCCTGGGGCCCTGGAGTTTGGACCCTGATGTGATGTGCTCTCCATATAGACATGCCTGTGTGACTGGGGAGGAGTGCTGTAGATTCAGGGAGGCAAATTTATTCAGTCACCACCACGCCTGTTCAAAATCAAGACCGTAGGGGCACCTGGGTGGCTCAGTCGGTTAAGTGTCCAACTCTTGGTTTCGGCTCAGGTCGTGATTTCACGGTTTGTGACATTGAGCCCCGCATCAGGCTCTGCACTGACAGCACAGAGCCTGCCTGGGATTCTCTCTCCCTGTTCCTTCTCTCGCTGCCCCTCCCCTTCTCTTTTTGTCTCTCTCTGTCTCTCAAAGTGAATAAACTTTAAACTGGGTGATGGCCAGGTTCCCTCCCTGCTCTAAACACCTGTGATTCTGTGATTTGCTTTCAAATGGTTTTCCACTCGGTTGTTTTAACTCAGGTTTACTGCCTCGATGCAGAAAATTTGACAAAGCAAGACTGAGTTTCATTTCATGCTTGTTCACAGCTCTGAAGTCATTTGGCATATTTGCCTCATTAACATGTTCTCCTGGCCCCAGGGCCTCAGCTTAAGCCAGTGAGCGGTCCTCCCTCCGCGACGGAAGTGAAAGCAGGCCTAGTACTCCCTTGCTGGCAGGGTCAGCTTGGGTTCCTGTCGCTTCCATTACCCGTACTTCTCTCTGTAAGATGCGGACTCGGTTTCCTGTGGACGTTGGTGGGCTGCCCCAGTCTCTGGCAGATGGTGCAGTGAGAACTAGCGTTAGTAGCCTGCTGACGGCTCAGCTTGCCACACAACTTGCATATTTAATAAGTGCTTTGTGTTTAGGGGGCTCCCTCTCTAGGGAATCCGTGCTCTCTGTATGACTCACTCACACTGCCCTGAGCAGCCCGGGCTGGGAGCTGCTGGGGCAGACATTGCCTCCAGCCCGGCCGAGTGGCAGGCGGGGGCTCTGGCCCGGAAGACAAGAGGGGTACTATAGCAGGAGCTGTGTGTATACCACACAGTTCTCCTTTTCTCCTTCCTCCGTGTGCATCCTGCCTGTTCCGTGCACATGTGTGCGCGCACACGCGCACAGGTGTGCCGTCGCACCTACAGAGCGTTCACGTGCGGTGGTGTGAATTAACCTCTGCCGAGAGAGGGATCTGAGAGATGCCTTTTTGTGTGATTTTGTTTGCATTTGGCTCCTTGTGTGGCTTACCTAGGTAGCCAGCACCTCCCTGAGGAGGCACATTTACCATCGGGGGAGAGAAGGACAGTGGTTCAAAGACCTGACTGAGTAAATGGGGCTCTAAGAGCAGGATCTGGCCCTCGGTGGAGAATCCGATCTCGATGCGGTGGAAGCACAGGGTGTGTGTTTGCGATGTTCCCCAAACCGGTTTCTTCCCCGGAAGCTGGCAGCCTTCGGGAAATGAGACGGCGTGCTCTGTATTCTAGCAGAGGGACGGTGATGACATCCTGATGCATTCGCTGAAGGCCTACTTGGTGTTCCCCATTCACTGAGATTCGTTGTGTTTTCTGGCACTGGGAAAAGTGATCCTTGGGACAAAATAACTGGGTATCACCTTTGCCAAATGCATGCATCGCTTTGCCATACTGCCAAGGACTGGGGACTGTTTAAGCTGCAAGAAATGTCCACTGGTTCTTCTGCAGTCTAAATTTCTTTTTTAAATGATCGTTAGTCATGAAGAGTCCACACTACCTATTAAGGGCCCTGGCTGGCTCATTTGGTTAAGTGACTTGGGCTCAGGTCATGATCTCACAGTTCGTGGGTCTGAGCCTCGCATCAGGCTCTGTGCTGACCGCTCGGAGCCTGGAGCCTGCTTCCCATTCTGTGTCTCCTTCTCTCTCTGTCCCTCCCCTGCTCATGCTCTGTCTCTCAAAAATGAATGAATGTTAAAAAAATCCCACAAACTTTAAAAGCCTGACAAATTGGGAAAAAAATAGAATGGCATGATTAAAATGATAGGAACTCTAATAATCCACACCTTCAGTCATATTTACTAATCCATGCAATCTAGGGGTCTCTGTTTCCCACTCCTTGGAGAGCGCTGGTATCTGATGAATTGGAACCATTCTGTAGCTGAATTAAATGGTGACACCATTTTCCCCAAATAGCAGCAGGAGAGGGAATTTAATGGGTAGAGTTTTCTCCGTTTAAAAATATTCTCCCATAGATTTTTCTTACAGCTCTGGTAATCTGGCTGGACAAATAGCAAACAACGATTAACATGCAAGCTGACCCTCTTAAGCGGTATCGGCTGTTCTAAATTTTGTGGACCTCCTCTTACCGCTGTTCTTTTTAACACGTAGCCACCTCTGTGCCTTTATAATTACTCCGACTTCATATGTAGGCACCGAATATTTTCCCATGTTTTGTGGTGTTCGTACATCGTGAAGGATGAAGTCTGTCTTTGATGGTAGCTGTCTCAGTGAGAAGGGACAGCTTTCCCCGTGGTGCAGGGAAAATGAAAGAATATAAGCGAGAGGGGCCCGGGCAGGGCTGGTATTAATTCGGTTGTGCTGCTTTGCTGCACCGGGAGATACGCACTGATACGTCCAGGTCGGTGACTGCTTCCCACAGAAAGCCATGCAGAGGGCAGGCGGGAGCAGGAGTTAAGAGCTTGTGCTCCGAGGCCAGGCTGGCGGGCTCACATGGGGCCTCACTGCCTCCCAAGCTGTAGAAAAGAAGGTCCATCACATTAATTAGCGTGTGTGGGCCAGTACCTTTATCTGTAAAGCTGGAGCGGTTCCTGCCTCAAAGGTCAGTTAGAAGAATTAAATGAGCTGATTTACTAAACATACTTAGAACACTTGTGCGTGAAACGTTTCTGTATTTACCAGAGTTCACCAACCCCTCTTACTGTTCCTGTGTCTAAGACCCCGCGGACAGCCACAGTTTGGAAGTAGGCCAGGAATGTCCCCTAAATGCACATATATATGGTTGTGTCATCACAGGAGGTAATGGTACAGACGCAGACTTTATGTGGTAAAATACGTGGTCGCGTCGTGGTGTGGTCTCCTACTTGGTGCTGCAGAAATACATCATTCGGTGTGTTGGTTCCCCGGGTGAGCCAGGTGATTCTATTGGCAAAGATCCAAAATTGGATTGATGGTACTTCCACTTGGAATTGTCAAGGTTCGCAAGATTAGACAGAACTTGCAGTCTTTTAATACCGATTTCTGGGGCACCTGGGTGGCTCAGTCAGTTAAGCGTCAAACTCTTGGTTTTAGCTCGGGTCATGATCTCATGGTTCATGAGTTTGAGCCCCAAGTCGCACTGTTAGCCGGGAGCCTGCTTGGGATTCTCTGCCTCCTTCTCTCTCTGCCCCTCCTTCCCTCCCTCTCAAAATAAATAAATAAATAACTTGAAACAAATGCTGATTTCTGATGATCCAAGGATTCTGTTAGGCGTCTATGGTGGAGACCATCCAGTGACTTTCGTATAAGAGATGAGGCCGACATCCCACAAGCCAGGAGAGTCTGGTCCACCCTGTTTATCCACCTTCTCATCCCGCCTTCCTTGTATCAAACCCAAACTGTTTGCACTGTAAGGATCCGTCCTGTTTTAACAGGGATTATGCTGCCTCTACCACTGACTCTGTGAGTTGAGTGGAAAGGGGTCTGTAAATGAATGAAGGTCTCATGGGACTACCCAGGTGTGGATGCACGTATGTGTGTTTTTTCGATGAATCCCAGATCCAAGCCTTTACAACTTGTAAATGCAGCCGGCAGCCACAGGAGGTTGAACAAGAGGTTCACGTATACGGTATTCTATTCAGTCTTGCCCTCAGCAGCTTGGGAGGTGGGTAGGATAAGCCCATTCATATTTGGAGAGTTCTCCAAGGTTTCTGAGAGACATTTTGCCATTTGAATAGTCACAGGTTCTTTTTTTTCCCCCTAAAATTATGTTATCCTTTGATCTTTGCTTGTTTTGGGACTACCTATGGTAGTTTTTGAAACGGTAGTAAAATACCCATTTTGAGACCTGTCTGCCAGAAACAAATTGTGATCTTTTGTTGCCACTGTGTTGGCGAGATTCAGGGTATTTATATGAATGAGTTGGGTTTTGTTGAAACGTAAGTGACAGATGTTTAGCATTTAACGTTGTTTATCTATTACCTGTCGTGACTTCAAAAAGTAGGGAAAATTATTTCTCTGTCATTTTTGTGCTGTGAGATTTCTTTCCTTAGAAGCCAGTGTTTACACTCAGGGAAACACTTTTAAGCTCACCAGAAATAGAGCTGGTGCCCAAGTCACCCAGCCAACCCTCTGTGTCATCGGTAGGAATGTCTCGGAGCTTTAGCCGTGGAGCATTTTGCTCTCAGGAAGCCCAGTGCTGTCGACCTCAAAGCCAGCAGCCCTTGTCCCCCTGGCCGGGTGGGTGTGTGGGCCACCAAGTGTCCCTCCCAGGGAATGGCAGCTTGCCCTCTGGGGAGCTGAGATTCAAGGACACCCTGTGTCGTGCCTGTGTTGTGTCTTCCTACACAAAATCTGCCTTCCGAAAGCAATCTTTTTGCAAACTGGTGGAAATCCTGTTCTTGCTATATTTTAGTGAGAAATGGTGCCGTATGATTTTGTCCTCCTTCCCACCCATCTCCATTCCTTTGTTTCTAAACAGGCTAACCGGCCTCCTGCGAAGCTCAACCTGTTAACCTGTCAAGTGAAGACCAACCCCGAGGAGAAAAAGTGTTTTGACCTTATTTCACGTAAGTTTGTTTCTCAGATTTTGCTCCACAGAGAAATTAAACTGGCTGCTGGGGCATCAATCCCATTTCAGAGAATTGAATGTCGAGGAGAAACACCTTCCTTTCAAGTGACATCCACACCTTCTTCTTTCCACTCATAATTGTCTGCTTGCTGGTGTCCAGTGTAGGACCTGACGCTGAGGGCGGCCCCGCTCTCCTCATGGGCTCCTGTAAACACAGAGATTATACTGGGTTGGCCCTCAAGCCTGAAATCCCCTCACTTAACTATAAAAAAGGACGATTCTGTCATCCAGGCTTCCGTGGTTTGGGTGATGTTAGACATGCTGCACGGCTAATGTGATGAGGTCTTTGGCAAAACCCTGGAAACTTTGGTTTTTGAAATCGTTTTGCCTTTCCCACCACAGAATTAGTCTTCCTGCTTCCGTACGTCTTTCTTCTTTTGTGGCACACGTGACAGAGTGACCACAGAACCATCTGCTGTGTTGAGTGTCTACTCGGCATCCCTAAGGAAAAAGGAACGGACGAGTGTGTTTTAAAGGAAACAACATTGGCCTTTTTTGTTCCTGGCCCATTTAGGTGGCAGGGTTACAGTTTGGGGGAAGGAAGGGGCCAGCACCCCTTACACAAGAGGGTCACGAGGGATTTGGGCACAAGAGTTGTACTTATAGAGGAGAAGTCTGTACCATACATTTTCAGAAGGTGGGTGCTTTCTTATTTGCCTCAGTTTCCCAGAGTGTGAGTGGCTGCTTTCTGAGATGTCTGTTGGATTACACTATTGAGGGCTAGGGAGTTATTTCCGGTATAATTTATTGCTCACAGCAAGCTTACGAGGTAATTATTACCACCTGCACTAGTCTGGGTGAGGAGGCAGAGGCCCATGGCAGCTTACCCTCGTGCCCTGGTTTCCCTGTTCTAATACGCACCGTACTAATTTGGAGGAGGGTGTCGAGCAGTGTGATGTGCCTAAAGGGTTTGGGCATTGTTCTGTCCTTCAGATTCCAGACTAATTTGTAAAATAAAAACTGACTTTATCCTGCTTCAAACCCCGTGTCCCTAAGAAGCGTTCACATCTGCCCCCCGATGTGTGCACAACCGGGCAAGCTTCGTTAACTACTGGGTGCCAGTCAGCTTGCCCCCGGGCACCTTCAGCACCCCTGGGGACCTCCCATGAGAGAGTCATGGGAGCATCTCTTCCGCTCTTGCAGACAACCCAGAAACACTCTCCAGCCCACACGCCTGTAACTTCCGGTCAGGCACCGAGGAGGGTCGGTAGATGGCAGGCGTGTGTTACCGCTTTCCTGGGACGTGTGGGAAGGCGGGCCTGTGCAAATCTGGTTTCGCGTGAGCGCTCCGGCAGGCTGACGTTTGCCAAGATGCCTTCAGTATCTTTGATCTCCTACCTGCTGCATGATAAACCTCTTCAGGCCACGGCTTCCTGCCTCAGACACCCAGAAGGCCTTACTGAATTCGGTTTGAGGAGCCTTCATAAATGTGCCGGAATCCATTGTCATTCTTTGAGAAAAGTTCATTTCTTCTTCTTCCCGCTCTCCCTCCATGAGTAGAGTGAATCCGGATCCTACAAATTTCTCATCCTAGTCTTCAAACGGTGTTACTCTCCTGAGGGTAGTTTGGTGAAAATGCTTTGTCCCAGTGCTGTGTGGCTTTGCTTGTCTCAGAGAATTCCAAAAAACAGCCAGACCCCACGGGAGTGATCCAGGGAGCTGCCACAGAGCAGTGAAACCCTGGTTTGTTGCACATCCCAAGAAGGTTGGGGTTTGGGCTCACTTCCGATTGTGCCTGACTCAGGAAACGAGGCTGTCACCCTCTCTGTTTCTCCCCCGCCTGCTGACCAGGCTAGTGGGAACTGTATCACGATGAGCGAGGCCTTTTTTTTTTTTTTGCAGTTATGAACTGACTTTATTTTTTTTTTAATATATGAAATTTATTGTCAAATTGGTTTCCATACAACACCCAGTGCTCATCCCAAAAGATGCCCTCCTCAATACCCATCACCCACCCTCTCCTCCCTCCCACCCCCCATCAACCCTCAGTTTGTTCTCAGTTTTTAACAGTCTCTTATGCTTTGGCTCTCTCCCACTCTAACCTCTTTTTTTTTTTTTTTTCTTCCCCTCCCCCATGGGTTCCTGTTAAGTTTCTCAGGATCCACATAAGAGTGAAACCATATGGTAGCGAGGCCTTTAAACATTTGGCGGTTGGAGAAGAAAAGTCAGGCTGCACGATAGGCAGTGAGGAGGCTGCTCCAGATGTGAGTCTCGCGGGCCCCAGAGTCACCCTCACTCTGTGAGGCCTCTCCTGGTCGTCCGTGATCTTGATACTTGCTTTGAAGAAGATTGATCCTTTTTTTGGTCAAATGTCCCTTCGTTTTCTCCGATGCTTCCCACCGGGGGCCTGAGGCTCTGCATTTGGGGCAAGAATAGCACATCACATGCCCCTCCTCTCTGCTCTGCGTACAGGGGTCAGCGGTCTGGCACAGCCCTTGGAGACATTGCTGTGTTTGCACACGGCTGTGTGTGAGTGTAAGATCTCGTGTCCCAACAGGGACACCTGGGTGGCTCAGTCGGTTAAGCATCTGACTTCGGCTCAGGTCATGATCTCGAGGTTTGTGAGTTTGAGCCCCTCATCGGGCTCTGTGCCGACAGCTCAAAGCCTGGAGCCTGCTTTGGATTCTGTGTCTCCCTCTCTCTCTACCTCTCCCCTGCTCGTGCTGTCTCTCTCTCTCAAAAATAAATAAACATTAAAAAAAATTATTTTAGGGGCGTCGGGTGGCTCGGTCGGTTAAGCGTCTGACTTCAGCTCAGGTCATGATCTCGCGGTCCGGCTCTGTGCTGACTGCTCAGAGCCTGGAGCCTGTTTCGGATTCTGTGTCTCCCCCTCTCTCTGCCCCTCCCCTGTTCATGCTCTGTCTCTCTCTGTCTCAAAAATAAATAAACGTTAAAATTTTTTTTATTAAAAAAAATTATTTTAGGGGTGCCTGGGTGGTTCAGTCAGTTAAGTGTCCAACTTCAGCTCAGGTCATGATCTCGCGGTCTGTGGGTTCAAGCCCCACGTCGGGCTCTGTGCTGACAGCTCAGAGCCTGGAACCTGCTTCGGATTCTGTCTCCCTCTCTGCCCCTCCCCCACTCGTGCTCTGTCTGTCTCTCAAAAATGAATAAACATTAAAGAAATTTTTTTAAAAAAGGATCTGGTGTCCCAACAGCCTTCAGCTGTTCCTCCTGCTTCCGTGGTGTTTGTAATACAGCACTCCCACGGCCTGTGGTTAGGATTTCTCATCTTTTTCTAAGGCCAGAAAACTTGTGAGATACTCATTTAGAAAAGGCCTTTATTATTCAAGGGGCTGTAACAATTACTTTTGGGGTGCCAACTTCTTGGCGAGTTCAAGAAAACAAAGCCTTTGAAAGGATAATGATGGTTTCCATCCCTGAGTAGCTCCTGTTTGGGGAAGCTTTATCTCTTCTTAAGCTTGGATGTGGACAAGTTTGTTAGTTTGGATTCCAAAGCCACAATCACCGAGCAAGGGCAGGCAAGGCGGGTGAAGGACGCGAGAGTGCGCCATTTTGTACAAATCATTCATTTCGCAGCAGAGAGTTAAGATCATTCTCGAGGTTAATTATAAACCACTGTCTGCTGGCATTGTGTACGGATTACTGTGCCGGGCTCCCAGCTGATAAAACTTCTCTTGCCATGCAGATGACAGGACGTACCACTTCCAAGCAGAAGACGAACAGGAATGCCAAATGTAAGTCCCTCGGGGGTGGGCCCTGGGTCTGGGACTCGGCAGTCCCTGGGATTTAACACAGCATCTCTCTCATTTTTCTAGATGGATGTCTGTGCTGCAGAACAGCAAAGAAGAAGCTTTAAACAATGCATTTAAGGGGGATGACAACACCGGGGAAAATAACATCGTCCAAGAGCTGACCAAGGAGATCATCGCGGAAGTGCAGAGGATGACGGGCAATGACGTGTGCTGCGACTGCGGGGCGCCAGGTGAGCCCCGCCCCTCCCCGCCCCACCCCCCTCCGTTGACTCTCATCCCGATTCATGGAAACCAGTCACGGATTTTCCCTTTCACTGCAGACACAGAGCTGCGTGCAGCGAGCTCGTGCGGGAGCTCGTGGCCCACGGGGCGGTATGCATAGCTGCAGGGGGAGAGTGGGAAGACGCAGGAGTGTGAAGATGGCCTCCCAGAGCTGAAAAGATTTAAAGCCTTTTGAGGGGCGCCTGGGTGGCTCAGTCGGTTAAGCGTCCGACTTCAGCTCAGGTCATGATCTTATGGTCTGTGAGTTCGAGCCCCGCGTCGGGCTCTGTGCAGATGGCTCAGAGCCTGGAGCCTGCTTCGGATTCTGTGTCTCCCTCTTTCTCTGACCCTCCCCCGTTCATGCTCTGTCTCTCTCTGTCTCAAAAAATAAATAAACATTAAAAAAAAAAATAAAGCCTTTTGAGACACGAACGCCAAAGCACAGAACGCGGGTGAGACCAAGGTCATCCGCTCGTTGTGTTGGCTCGGAGGCTGGGTCGGGCGGCTTTTCCCGGGATTTACTCCAGCCTCCCTTTGTGCTACTTTGTAGAATTTGTGCAGTGACTTTAAGCCGCTGTCTAGTCTGTGACCCCAGGAGAGCCACTTTCTTTGTTAGCTGTCGGTTTCCCTGTATGGAAAATGAAGGAACTGGTCGAGATTGTTTTCCGGTCCCTTCCAGGCGTCACATTCTGTGAAAAGAGGTGTTGATGTCTGCGTTTTGATAAAGCCTATGAGGAGCTCCATTCTGTAATGGACATAGAGTGGTATCATTGCAGATTTTAAGAGCTGGTATTTTCAAAAGCTTAAGGAGTGGAGTTATTCTGATTAAGGGGGAAGGGTGCTTTGGGAGCTTTGGGATAGCTGTTGCTGAACATTCACAAAATGAGAAAGCTTGTGGAGTGTCAGTTACCTTCTTCATTCCTCCAGTTCTATGACCGTTCTTCTAAAAAAATGCACACAACAAAAATAGAGTGGGCAGTTGAGAATTGCCAGGAGGTTCCTATTGCCCCAAAAAGCTGTGTGTCTGGGGGTAGTGAGGGGTAGGTATTCCCTCAGGGTCTTGGATCCATTAAAAAGTACCTTTTGGCAGGAAATGAGGTGTAGGGAGTGGTAAGTAGTGAATTGTGTTTTTTCTTTTCTTTTGTAATGTTTATTTATTTTTGAGAGCAAGCTCAAGGCTGGGGGGGGGGGGCGGCAGAGGATCTGAAGCGGGCTCCGGGCTGACAGCAGAGGAGACCCCGATGTGGGGCTCAAACTCACAAACCCCATGATCTTGACCTCAGCTGAAGTCGGACTCTTAACCAACTGAGCCACCCGGGTGACCCTAATTGTGCTTTTTCTTAAGAAAAGAGGGCCGTGTAGCACTTCACTGGAATTTTTAAGACACTTTCATAAAGAAGTCAAAGCTGCGGATGTTTTTGTTTGGAAATGGTAGGACAAGATAGCTGACGTGAAAGTTGATATAAAGTGATCTAAACATACTCCTGTCTCCCGAAAGTGTGCTACGGCCGGTATGGAAGAAATGCAACACAGATGCCCAGAAGTTTCCCAAATGGATAAAATTTTTTATAACTTGAACTTTGAAAAGTAACGTGACAGTTCGCTGGTGACCAAGGTTGCAATAGTTCCCCGCAGCAAGTTTCTAAGGGCAGCGGGTAATTCGCAAGAGAACGGTACGCAAGGGCCGGGGTAATGTGCTCTGGCGTGTTTTGTTTTGAACGCCCCATTTTCGGTAAATTCAGCATTCGTGTGTCAGGCATCCCTTGGGTGTCTGCTGTGTACCCAGCACACGGTAGGATGGCTCAGTGACTTAGGAGCTGTGCTCTGGGAGAAGCTCGGTGACACGGTGCCAGCATGGGCTCGGGCCCAGGCAGGACTGCCGTCTGGCTCCGCACCCCCTGCGGCCTCGAGCAAGCCCCTTCTCCTTTCTGAGCACCATGAAGACCCCTGCCCTGTTTGCCTGCTGGCCTTCTCGTGTGTGCTGAAGAAGTATCAGGTGACAGCATCTGTAATTGCGGAAGCTCTTGCACTCGGAACTATTTCTGCTGCCTCCGAAGTGTTGAGCACAGAGTGTGGCATCAGCACATAGTGTGTTCTCCGTCATGATTGTTAGCATTTTGTGAACATGTAGACCTGTCTTAAGTCTGTTCCCTATACAGCACTAGACTGGCGGCCCTCGTTTTTTTCTCTCCCCTTTGCTGGTATGACCAGGGTTGGTGATGGGCGTGGTTTGTATTCAGGACAGCCTTCAGGGGCCTGTGGCCACTAGAGGGCACTGTGTCCTGTTTATTCTTGGACACGCACCTGTCACTTGGGAGTTCGTAATGAACGGAAGGATGGGCAGGATAAATGAGTAAATAAATGGAGGGAGGGGGAGCAGACAGGTGCATGTGTGTGTATTGTGTGTAAGCGGGTGGTAATGCAGAATGAGTGATGAAGAAGGGCTCCAGCTGTGTCCAGGGTTGAGAAAATGCTCATGCTCAAAACTCCATGTGCAATAACTATACGGGAAAAGTGTTGTGACCCCATCCCTGCACTTGCTGCGAACTCCAACTTTCCCTGTTCTCTTTGGCAGATCCTACCTGGCTCTCCACCAATCTGGGCATCCTGACCTGTATTGAGTGTTCCGGAATCCACCGAGAGCTCGGGGTTCACTATTCCAGGATGCAGTCCCTGACGTTAGATGTATTGGGAACGTCTGAGCTTCTGGTAATTCTCAAATCATTGATTTTGAAATGAAAATGAATGCACCGAATTCTAAGTTTTCATTTTGGCGTTCAAACCCATTTTGCTTTCTTGCAATTCCCCTGGGCTGATGGTTGTTGATTTTTGCCAGATGAGTTTGGGCAATTAGAACCTCAGTGGTAATTCCTCCTTCTCAGCTACTGGTAGTTGAAGGCACTTTTTGTTGTAAAACCTTCTTCCTAAACGAATAAAGTGAAGTGACACAAAAAAGGAGAGCTGAGATGTGTGTACGATGTGGAATACGATGGCGACACAGTCTAGGTCACCCCATTCCTTAAACGCGTGCACAACGGAAAGCCCAGAGACAGTTGAGGGCTTGTTCTCTGGAGCCCCCAGCAGATCCCTGCTGAGTCTGTGGTCATGACATGGCTCAGGCCTCCGGCCCACTTTTCCCCTGCCTCTACTGTCACTCTCTGGGTGAGATTTCAGCCTCTGCTTTTACTGCCTTTGTTTCTAAAGAAGGCTTTCCTTTTTGGCTCAGTGATAACATATGAGCCGTGCAGCGTGGTATAGAAGGATACTGGGAGGTTGAAGCATTTTCTGTGAAGTAACATCCAGAGTATTGAGACCAGCCCCACGGAGGAAAAGGCACATCACACTAGCTGTTTGGAGGCCACCTAAAATGGAGCTTTGGTGGACTGTTTTCAAAGCCTGTGATTGCTGGTTCAGAAGCAGTGTTTGAAATTCTTGGTGTAGCTGGGCACTGGGCAGTGAACATTAAGTGGATATAGATCGCCGTTGACTGTAATGAAAAGAGCAATCGCCTTGACAGGAAATCAATTATTGTGGTCAGTATACCTCTCAAGGGGCCGTAAATTTTATCGATGACTACTCTAGAACCAGGGTCTGAACTCGTAATGCATTTTGAACTATCTTGTCAAATCTTCCTGGTCTTGGCAAAGGATTCTTTTATGGTCTTGAAAGGTGAAGTCGGGAGAAACAAGAGTGAATTCTGGTCGCCCGGTTGGTCACGTCCCTGATTACTTCAAGTTAAAAATGGAGCGCGACTCAGCAAGACTCAGGCAATGTCTTCCTGGTTCCACAATGCCGTTCTTGTTACTGTCGTGATGCATTCAGCCTCCGCGGTGGAGCTGTGTGTATACAAGAGGTAGCCTGGGTAACTGACTTTGGTTAGCCTTGAGATTCCCACAGTATATTTTCAAAGAAACACCAATTCTCAGGAAGCACTGGTAACCCCTGGCAGTTGGTCTGCTGCCATACTGATTTCCTCAAAACAGCGGGAAGTGTTAAGTGATTTGTGGTGACATAATAATTGCTTATTTTGTACTAAGCACTTCTCAGAGCTCTTTATATGTATTAGTTCATTTGTCCTTCACTACAACCCAGCGACCTTGCTGTTTATCCCCTCTTTATGACAGAGGAACTGAGTCTTAGAATGTTTTAATGTACCCAAGGTTATATAGTTATTAAAGTGCCAGATCTAGGGCGGGACCCTTTAATCCAGAGTTCACGATTCACCTCTGAAGAGCCTGGGAAACGAACTGGTCCTTGTGGTGGCCTGTCCTGCTGTGTGGTGAGCATTTAAGCATCACTACTGTCCCTCCCTATCCCCCACTCCCCACCCTCCACCCCCCACCCCCCATCCCCAGCAAATGTTTAAGAAAAAGAAAGCCCTGCTTTGTAGTCAGCCGGTCCACAGATGTCTGTACTCCCGCCGTGGCCATTTTCTCAAATCTGTGCCATCGTCAGTAACCAGCGTGAGTCACTGAATGTAACTGAGTTCACCGCACAAACACTGGTTGTCCATGGCTTCAGAAACAGAATAGTAAAATGATTAGGAGGTGATGAGTTTTCAGCACTTATTACTTTGTTTTTAGTATAATTTACTTAACTAGGAGTTTATATAATGTAATTTTAATAATGGCTCTCATGAGCTGGTCGAGGCTTGACCCCAGCACATCTGTTACACCTGCTTAAATGTGTCTCAAAAATTAAAATGATGGTCTTCATGAGACTCTTGCCTACTAAGCAGGAAGACACCAAAGAAGGTAGAAGGGAAGAAGTTCATGTCTTGGTGAAACAGTGAGGTGGCTTCTGACCCCTGGTTAGAACTCTGGTCTTTATCTCCCAGAGCCTCTGTCTGCACCTCTCCACAGGGGGGGTTAACATTTGGCCAGCTGTCAGCCCTTTTGAGCCATCAGGCAGAGACTGCTTATTTAGTATCTGCAGGTATTTTCAGAACCTGATCTCTGCCTAAATTTCAGACTCTCCTGGTCTGCCTCACCCTCAGTTGTTGCAGAAAAACAGAGGGAAAAGGCCCCCGAGTCTTGTGGGTTTTGCCCCCCCCCCTTGGCCCTGAGCTCTGCCTGTGTGGTCATCTGGTTGCTCATGGGAGGTGGGCCTCTCCCCAGCCCCACCCACCGCGTGCCAGGACAGTGAGCCTGATGTCCTGCCCAGAACCCTTACCGCTCAGCCATTAAGTCAAGCACTGCATGGAGAGTGTTTGTCAGGGGTTAGAATTCATTTCTAAAACATGAGAAGTTCAAGCCTTTTTGAAGCACCCAGGTTATTTTTATTCTGCTTAGACAGTTGGATGCTTGAACAGAAGATCTCCTGAAGGCTTGACACATAGACCTGTATGTGTGTGTGTGTGTGTGTGTGTGTGTTTAGAATTACGTTGGCACACAGTAAAGACTGTGAAGGATTAGCTCTCATTATTCTCTACTCCAGAATGACTTTAACTGAATCCTTTCAGAAGAACAATCCACGTGTCCTAACGTATGAATCCACAGGGAGAGTCCACTCCGGTTTTCTGCTGCAAGTATGAACATTGAGGATGTGCAGAGCAGGGACATCAGGGTCTCTGCTTGAGTTTGTCGTAGTGTGTGTTCTTGTGTAGCAAATGTTGATTGAACCTCCTTGCACCCTATGAGAGGAAATAAGAGGTGGCCTGGAAAGTTAACTCCCAGCGTCTCCAGGGGAGAATCCTGGGCAAAGTTGCTTTACAGGTGCAGTGATTCTCTGTCCTTCAGGTAAGTCAGTCCTGGAGCCCGAATCTCAGGGTGATGCGCTGTGATGGGCGCAGACTTTCATCCTTGGCTGACCCTAAACAGACTCTCACCACATAGATGGTCACTCCTGTCCTCCCATATGGCCTCACCGTATTATTCGTCACGATAAAAATCGTTTTGCTTAATTCCATAAATTACTTTCTGGTTTCGCATCTGCACACTGTTCCCTTGGAAACACATGTGCTACGGAAACGTCATCATTTCCTTCTTTTTTTATTTTGGTTTCAGAGCATATGCTTGATTTCCATGTTACCTGAATGGGTTTCGGCGGCATCCGCGAAGGTGGCTAGTTAGCAGTAATCTTCTCTCCCCTCTACCTGCTGTCAGAATCATGTCTTACTCAGTGGAAACACATGAATGCGTGAAGCACTAGTTCGTTCTGGGAGATCACCCCACTTGAACTGGCCCTCTAGTGTGTGCGCTCAGTGTCCTCAGATTTCAAAGCAAACCCACTTTCAGAAACCCTCCTGGTAAATACAGGTTTGGAAAGGTAGATTCTCCTGCCCCAACACAGATCATTTCAGCATTGATTTCCAGCTCACGTGTAAGATAGTACCGTTGGTACTGGGGTCTTCGTATCATATGATCAATTTGACCTCAAACATGAAATAAAGGGAATTTTGATATTACGAAATTTTATTTGTGTCTGTAATTTTAAAATCTTATTCCAAAGTCTTCTGTGAGCTCATAGCTCACAGCTGGAACCGCTGTTTCCCCTGGGACTACAGCGAAGCTGCTCTCAGAGCACTAAGGGCAGCAAGAAATGTGGTCCCAGCTACCATTTATTGAGCAACTGTTACACTCAGGCATTGTCCTAGGGTGCTTTACATACACTGTGTCTGACCCAAACAAGAACTCTGTCTTTATTTTATTTTATTTTTTTTAATTTTTTTTTCAACGTTTATTTATTTTTGGGACAGAGAGAGACAGAGCATGAACGGGGGAGGGGCAGAGAGAGAGGGAGACACAGAATCGGAAACAGGCTCCAGGCTCTGAGCCATCAGCCCAGAGCCTGACGCGGGGCTCGAATTCACGGACCGCGAGATCGTGACCTGGCTGAAGTCGGACGCTTAACCGACTGCGCCACCCAGGCGCCCCAAGAACTCTGTCTTTAAAAATGAGGCCAGGGCCGCTTGGGTGACTCAGTTAAGCAGCCGACTCCTGGATTTGGAACCAGTTGAGAGATCAGAAGTCTGATTCGTTGTTGAAAGAAGCCAGATTGGTTGATGAGGTTCACACAGGCGGGAACAGGAGGAGCCCACAGCCCCTCCTGTGTGTGTGGCGGTGCTGAGGCCCACAGTCACGGAAGTTCTTTCTTGTCATTTGCCCCGCTCCTCCCCTCGGGGAGCGTAAGAGCAGGGAAGAAGGTCACAGCAGATTTCCCTCCCTCTGGAAACAGTAAAACGGGCAGGTTTTCCCCATCCTGACCCCAAACTCGGAAAACAATTTCTGGGTGAAATCTGAGGCCTCGGTCTGGGTCTGTAGGCCCGGCACAGGTCAGTGCTAAGAGTCTCCGGAAACACGCGACTCTGTCCCCATCCTCAGGTGCTTCCGTGCAGTGAGGGAGAGGGACCCAGGGTTCCACGCAGGGTGTGTGTGGTGTCGTGGGCGTCTTGACCAGGCAGCTGTCCTGCTGACATACACCTGCTGTCTCCATACTCTGTGCTCAGTGTGGACTTCTTTCCCAGCCCCCAACACCGTGCATTTCTCTGTATTCACCTCTGTCGTTAGACCGTGCTCTCTCTGGGGCACGTGGGTGGCTCAGTTGGTTAAGCATCTAACTCTGGATTTCGGCTCAGGTCATGATCTCATGGTTCGGGAGATGGAGCCTCATGTCAGGTTCTGCACTGATACCACGGGGCCTGCTTGGGATTCCCTCTCACCCTCTCTCTCTGCCTTCCCCCTGGTTGTGCACGTGCTCTCTCAAAAAATAAGTGAATAAACCTAAAAAAGAAAACAAAACAAAAAAGACTGAGCTCAGACCTTCCCCCAAGCAGGGTTGTGTCTCATGCTCGGTACCGAGTGCATCTGAGGTCTCGGTGTGCATTTGCGTACTGACCTGGGGCTGGGATTTGCGTTGCTGAGTGATGTAGCACTTAAAGTGCCCCAGACCTTCCTAGATCTGATCTGGCCCCGTGTCTGCCGCAGGGAGACCTCCAGGAGTAGGGGGGCATGTGTGTTGGGGGCTGCATAACACCAGCCTTCCTGGTTCCTTGGCTCCCGCCCACTGGGCCCTCTGGGACCTGCATTTTCTCGACGTGACCCTGCAGCTTCCATCTGCAAATGCTTTGCTTTTGTTGATGATTCTAAAGGAGTTCTCTGCAGGCTGAACTGTTCGCTGGAACTTGGCAAAACTGTGAGGCGGCACATTTCTCTGCACTGGGCAAGTGCGACGCACGGATGCGGTGGCTCCCTGGACCAGCTGTCCCCTAGTAAACCAGCCAAGTCCAAGCAGAAGGGAGGCAGCTGATTCGTGGGAATTCTCCTCCTCAGGCCCCACCTCCCATCTGCTTACCACAGACTCAGAGGCATGCGGGGCCCTCGCTCGCAGAAGGGCGCTGGGGCCCGTTCCGTCACTTACCTTCTGAAGAGAGACGACTGTGCCTGGTGAGGGCACGGTGTCCACATTACACGGAAGGATGGGGTCATTCAGCCATGCCTGGCTCCAAACAGGGGCTCTGACCCTGAGGTTAAGTCCCGGATCTGACACTGACGATCCAGGAAATCATTGCGGGCGTTGGGTCCGTGGTACATGGGCGCTGTCACCTGGTGTGGTTGGCCATCAGTCTCATTCTTGGGGAAACCACAGTGAGGCAGCCCCAGGGTTTTTTCCCCTGACAATGGCCTGAGGCCACCAGGCCGGGAATGAGGGCCCAGGTGGGGCTGCTTAGTGCCTGGTGCTCTGAGCCATCTAGGACACTGTGTTCACTTTACCAAGGACGGTAAAATCAGGAAGTGCATCGGACGGTTACTAAGGTGTCGCACATCCCTTGTCCGGCGGCGTCCCTCGCAATCCCATTTCACTGCTTCACATTTCTCACCGCCAGAAAGTTCAGGCTCCTCTAACTCCGATCCCCTTGGCTGTCACTTCAGTCACTTACCCCTGGAGAGAGAAGGGGTGCTCAGGCAGCCGCCTGATCTTCCAGAACATGCCCTGTGACCCTGTGTCCGCGTCACTGCTCGAGAACAGAGATATCAGAGGCTCCACGTGCCCCATTGTGCCCTGTTCAACGCGGGAGGTGAACTATCTGTTCTCGTGAGAGCCCTGGGCCAGGTGCTGCCTTTCAGTTCGGTTTCATTAAACATTGAAGAAGCTAATCTCTGTCAGGTGCTGGGCTGGGTGCTCAAATAAAATGATTAAACCCCTGCTTTTAAGGAGCTCCTGCTCACCCAGGTTGTGCCTCCACTCAGGAGAGTGCCGGTTGCCATATTGTGCTGGACTAAGACAAGCCGTGACAGTTGTCTCTCTAGTCTAGCTGCATTGAACACACTGCCTCGTATTCAGGAAGTGTTGATTAAAATGTGTTCATTTAAATTTTAATGAATAAGAAAGTTGATCGTTGCATGAGGACCTTACATTTGGAACAAGTACATTTTTGTGCTTTGGTGTATGGAACTGAATTAGGCTTTTGCCTAAATTGCCCCACTCTATTATTTTTACAAGGTAGGTATCATCCCTGTTTTACTGGTAAGAAATTGAAACTCAGGTAAATTGACTTGCGTGTGGTCACAAAGCCAGGGAATAGAACCGTGATTTGAACCTGAGTCTTGACTTCCTGGCCCAGCACTCTCCCCTGGATGAGAGCCGCCTCCTTGCTGGCATAAATAGATCTTTTTAGGTCCATTTCAGTGGGAGCACAGGTTTTTTCGGGGGAGGGGATGAGGGTGGAAACTGACATTGGACCAAGTTACTGCCCCTTCCTGTCCACCTCGGTGCTTTATCCAGGGGACATTTTATAAGAACATTTCTCTGTAATAGACCTGCTGCTTCTTATCTCTAGTTTTATGAGTACCTTTGGGGTTTGGGTTTTGTCCATCTTTATTAACGGCAAACCACTTTATTGCTCTATTTCTTAGTGGCCATTAAATAAATCATCAACGCATGAGTAGTGTGCAGCAGTGGAATGCATTAATAATTGAGTACCCTGAAATAGACTTCTGCTTTTGCAGCTTGCCAAGAATATTGGGAATGCAGGCTTCAATGAGATCATGGAGTGTTGCCTTCCGGCTGAGGACTCGGTCAAACCCAACCCGGGCAGCGACATGTAAGTATGGACCTGCCTGGTTTTGTTTTCTGAGCAAAGACCGGCCTTGTACCCAAGCCCCGTGAGGCAGGACAGTAACAGGTTTAGGGGATCTCAGTTGTTGCTTCGTTGGGGAATAGATCACCCTGGTTTGTTTTGTTTTTTTCTCTGGCAAGCACCTTTTTGGGCATCCAGATAAAAAAATTGGTGTGGCTGGTTTTCTTAGGAAGAAGCCACAGCAAGGCAGCTTTGGCCGATGCTCTAGGTCGATGACGGAGGAGTGAGGAGTGTCGCCCTCACTGGTGGCATATGGGTACCCCCTCACCTTCTGCATCAGGGGAGTTCAAGCCCCTTCCCTCTGCATAGATCCTAAAAATTTTCTTTAATGTTTATTTTTGAGAGAGAGGGAGAGAAAGAGAGTGAGCACAAGCAGGGAAGGGGCAGAGAGAGAGGGAGACACGGAATCCAAAGCGGGCTCCAGGCTCCGAGCTGTCAGCACAGAGCCCGACGCGGGGCCCGAACCCACAAACCACAAGATCACGACCTGAGCCGAAGTCGGACGCTTAACCGACTGAGCCGCCCAGGCGCCCCTCTCTGCATAGATTCTGAGCCACGTATCCTTTTCTGGCCCAGTGTCCTTGCAAATGTGGAGAGTGTGCTGTTTTCTTCAACAAGAATTTTTTGTTCTTGTTTCACTTTTGACCCAAAACCTGACCGAGAAGCTTTGTGCCTCATGCATCCGGCTGGCCCGACGGGGCAGAGCTTATGGGAGATTTTCCTGCCAGTCTTATCAAATGGAGCATAAGTCACCCGGCTTACACTGGTCTTTGGGCGCGAGAGGTGGACGGAAGACTGGCAGGTCCGGGCAGTGGATGGCCTCTCTGCTCCAGGTGGCTGGAGGGTGATCACCTACTGTCATACAATGCAAGGTGGGACAGACAGACGGAAGGAGGGGTGTCCCCGGGGCAGTTAAAAGACCCAGCGCCTGCATTCGAGTGCTGAGCCTGGACCACAGTGATCCGGCAGGACAGGAGGGAATGAGAAAAATGTGATAAGAGAGAGTAGAAATATTCTTTTACAGAGACAACATTGCCCTTGGAAGAAGGTTGAGAGGGGATTGATGGCACAGGTCTCTCCTAAAGGACATAAGGTGAGGAGCCGTGGACAGTGCTCTAGGAGTGGTTTTTCACATAGCAGGTGGAGTACAGGCCCTTGGCAAAGGCAGAGAATTTAAGTGTTTGTAACCAGTTTGTTGGGACCTGTCTTTGGGAAGCTGAGATGGTGGGATCTGTGTTCTTTTGCATTTGGGTGAGGTAACAATGCAGTGAGAGAGCCTAGACATGTACAGGCATGAACACACCGTGTTCGTGATACACCCCCTCAGGTATCGGGTATCTGAGATGAGCATTTGGTTGGTGTTGGATTAGAGTCGCTTCCTGTTGGAATCCCGTAGCAGATGCTGGCAATAGCGGTTTTGTGGGACTGGGTACGAGGCACGAGGCTAGGTTATTGTCCTCTCTGCATGAAGATCTGAGTTCCAAATCTGTATTCTTACCCAAACCTGGAGAGGCAGGTGGTGTAGGACGTAGGACCTTAGCCAGTCGTGGGACCTGGGCAGGTTCCGGGGCTGCTCTGAGCTCTCTCCTCTAATATGGCAACCCTCGCCCACTCACAGAGCCAGCCGAGTGGTCGTCAGGGGACAGTTGGGTAGGCCTGGACTCAGGTGGTGTCATCAGCTCTGCTCGCTCACCCTGGGTGTGGGCAGTAGAGGCGACTTAAGGGCTACACACCGATCCCACAAACCCTGAGAGATCAGGGTCCTCTCCGTTTAGCTTTCAATTGGAGGGTTACCCAGAGGTGAGCCAGCTCTTCCCGAGATTGCTGGAAGCTCCCGTTCAACAAAGGGAATGGTCTGGTATGGTCATGGTCTGGTATGCTGCATTTACTTACAGTCTAATCGACATACAGGGAAGGTGCCAGTCTCGCAAGTCGCCGTAATATTGATCAGTTTTGAGCAAAGCGTCTGATAAGTAATTTCTTCCAAGTACCAGGGGTGCCTTATGAAAGCAGAGAATTTGTTTACTCTGGGGCTAGATGTTTCGAAAACATGAACACGATCTGCTTTGACTCCTTCGGTATAAACGTTCTGTCTGCATTGAAACACCCCCCACACACCGCCAGCCTTGGCACAAATGAGAAGGAAGTGTAGCCCTCCCCCTCTTTTCCTGTTTTTTTCCCCCAAATTGAGGGCGGATGGCCAGTGTGATGGCAAAACGCCACCTGCTTTCATACCTGCTCGGGTGAAGTTAACTGCTGGTCTGTCTGCTCCTGTAGCCTTTGGCTCTATTTTAAGACCTTCCGTGCCACTTTATATTGTACCAAAGTATTTACACATATTTCTCTAATAGATCACGTCTTCCTGATTTTTGTATTTCCCACCGCAGTATGTTGCTTGTGGTGGTTCAATACATATTTAATGAATCAACAAGTCAGAGGTAAAGTCCCAGCCCTGTGGCTGTTGAAATAAGCTGATATTTTACTTGCAGATGAAAGGAGTGTATGCTTCTGGCTTTATCTCAGGACAACATACCATCTGCACACAAATCTGTTGACAGGGAAGGCACAGACCCTCTAGTGGCCTATGAATCCCCAGATTTTGGATTTGGGGGTGGGTGTGGAGAGAGAGAAATAGGTGGGAGGGGGAAGCAGGCAGATTTGTGTCTGTTGATGGAGGCAGCGCTGTTCCTTTTCTGCGATTAAGGACCTTACACAGGCCCATCCTTCAGAAGTACGTGCCAAATGTGTTGTTATTTTAAGTTCATTGCTTTTCTCCAAAAGTCTAATCTTTTCCAAAACAAGAAGAGGTGGGGAGGGGACCACGCTGACAGAGTAAATAAACTTCCTTCATGAAGCCGTGGAGCGTGGTGGTGCAAAGACCGGGTCTGTGCCCATGCTCGTGTGGGCGTGACCTCCAGGGGTCACAGAGCCCCGGATAGGTGAATAACATTAAGAACTCAGGGTCCGGGATGTCTTGAGCCCCTTCCAAGGAAGGCGGGGGGAGGTCGCAGTGATGATTATCTCACAAGGGTTTTACTGAAACTACCTAGAACTTCACAACTGTCTGGTCCAACCACTCATCATAAGAGACCTGGAGAATTTGAATCATTAGACAGGTTGTCACATATGGCACATCATCGAGCCCAAAACGTCACTAAGCAATTCCCCGCATGCCGCACTGTGCTGGGAGGCCCCCTGAGGAGAACCTGGACCCCGAGAGCAGGGGCGGCCCTCAGAGAGCTTCCCACTGTGTGTGGAAACAGAACTCTGGGTCCTCTTGATAGACTTCAGTTTACTTATCCGCAGGGGGGAGGCGAGA
Organism: Herpailurus yagouaroundi; assembly: GCF_014898765.1. NCBI lineage: Eukaryota > Metazoa > Chordata > Mammalia > Carnivora > Felidae > Herpailurus > Herpailurus yagouaroundi. Next base: position 6,921,544 of record NW_024412419.1, read on the forward strand.
AAAGTTGATAGCATTTGTTGTGAGGACCAAATGAGACCACCTGTCTCAGCTCGACCTGTGAGCCCAGGGGCTGGACGTTTGTGAGGTGACGCGCGGAAAGTGTGTTAGCACACTTCATTAGCACCCAGGCAGTGAGTGTCGTAGGGCAGGCGGTCGGTAGTGGGGAGAGTAGCCCCCCCATCGCTGGGAGCCTGGCGTTGGCCTGCCCACTCCCAGACCTGCATCGCCCCCTGGGGCCCGCGGTGTTGACCTGAGGGGCTCCGTGGCTGACGGCAGACTCAGTTGGCACAGCCCTGGTGGCAGGATGGGAAGGAACAGTCCCTGAGCTGAGAAGAGCCGACCAGGTTCACTGTGAGGCCCCTCCTCCCATGCTGTTGTGGTCCTTACAGCTGGTGTTTCCAGAATGCTGCGCTATCTCGTGTAACCTGCAACAGCCCCTCGAGCAGGTGTGGTCACGGGAAGGGCTTGCCCACTGTACCCTCGACAGGAAGCAGTGGAACCCGTTTGAGCAGCCGTCTGACCGGGAGCCCGGGCTCTGAACTGTGCGGTCTCCCAGAGCTGACCGCCAGGCCCTGGCTTTTCCTTCAGCCTCCCCCGCCCAATTTCTTGAAATTCCAGTGTGCTTCACACTTTTCCAGAAAGGATCCAAGGGAATCGATCCTGTTGCATCATTTTCTGTGCATCTGTTGACTAAAGTTAAGTTTTTGTATTGTCAGTGGAATTCAGTTTTCTCTGACATGCTTTATTGAGATACAATTCACGTACCATACAGCTCGTCCATTTAAATGTAAATTCAGGGGCATCTGGGTGGCTCATCGGTTAAGTGTCCAACTTCAACTCAGGTCATGATCTCACAGTTCATGGGTTCAAGCCCCATGTTGGGCTCTGTGCTGACAGCTTGGAGCCTAGAGCTGCTTTGGATTCTCTCTCTCTCTCTCTCTCTCTCTCTCTCTCTCTCTCTCTATGTCCCTCCCCCATTCACACTCTGTCTCTCTCCTCTCTCTCAAAAAAAAAAATAATAATAAGTAAAACATTTTAAAAATAAATAAATATGGGGCGCCTGGGTGGCGCAGTCGGTTAAGCGTCCGACTTCAGCCAGGTCACGATCTCGCGGTCCGTGAGTTCGAGCCCCGCGTCGGGCTCTGGGCTGATGGCTCAGAGCCTGGAGCCTGTTTCCGATTCTGTGTCTCCCTCTCTCTCTGCCCCTCGCCTGTTCATGCTCTGTCTCTCTCTGTCCCAAAAATAAATAAACGTTGGGAAAAAAAAAATTTTTTTTAAATAAATAAATAAATGAGATTCAGTGACGTTCACCCTACTCACAGAGTATGCATCCATCACCGCAGTCTGGAACATTTTTCTGCCCCCAAAACAAAACGCTGTGCCTGTCAGGCATCACCCACTCCACCCTCCCCTCCACTCCTTCACCCCCCACCCCCCAGCCCTGCTAATCTGCTTTTTGTCCCTATGAATTTGCCTCTTCCAGGCATTGCGTGTAAATGCGATCATACAGCATGTGGCCTTATGTGTCCGTCTGGCTCCTTTTCCTTCGCACGATGTTTTCAGGGCTCAGCCATGATGTAGCCTGTGTCAGAGCTGTGTTCCTCGATGTGGCTGAACAGTACTCCGTTGTGTAGGCGGACCACGTGTGTTCGTCCCTTCACCGGCTGATGGGTAGCTGGGCTGCTTCCTGCCCCTTCTCACTTGATTGCCACAGGGAATTTCGTTTTTACTGTAGCTCTCAAAAATCCTGTCTACTTTTTTTTTATTGTTGCAGCTGTTGTTTGTTAAGGTCCTCGGAGTAAAATGCTGAAAGTCCTCCTGACCAGGAGCTACTGTTTCTCTAGCTCTCCATTTTTAAAACATTTTTTTTAATGTTTATTATTTTGAGAGAGAGAGACAGAGCATGAGCAGGGGGAGGGTACAGAGAGAGGGAGACACAGAATGGGAAGCAGGCTCCAGGCTCCGAGCTGTCAGCACAGAGCCTGGCGTGGGGCTCGAACCCACAAACCACGAGAGATCATGACTTGAGCCGAAATCAGACGCTTAACCGACTGAGTCACCCAGGCACCCCTTGCTCTCCATCTTTTAAGTTCGATCAGCAAGTGCCAGGGCTCTAAGGACCCACCATGTGCCCAGCAAATGTGTCAGTTCACGTATTTTTCCCAGTTCCTCGAGGGCGTGTTTTACACGTTTGCACAAATAGGACCTGAGGCCTAAAGAGATGAAGTGCTTGTCCCAGGACACACCGTCAGTATGGTGGGGGCGGGATCTGAACCCACACTTCTACTGGCCTCCCCGGAGTTGGTGCTGTTCCATGCTCTATGGGAGAGGTAGAGTCTGTGAACACAATGCCATGTGAAGGCCAGAAAATAGACCACAAAGGCTGACAGTTTGTTCTGGTTCATCAGATGTGTGGTGCGTTTTCTGCCAGGCACAGTGCCCACGAACGAGAAGATAACTGTCTTCCCTCTTTTTCTTTCCTTAATGTTTATTTATTTTTGAGAGAGAGAGAGAGAGCGCGTGAGAGCACAAGCCAGGGAGGGGCAGAGAGGGGGGGGGACAGAGGATCCGAAGCAGGCTCTGTGATGACAGCAATGAGCCCAATGCGGGGCTCAAACTCACAAACCGCGAGATCATGACCTGAGCCAAAGTCAGACGCTCAACCGACTGAGCCACCCTGGGGCCCAACACTGTCTTCGCTCTCAGGGAGGGCCTCCCAGCCTGCCTAACCTGGCCAGTTACCGTTGGCACCTGAGTGAGGCCCAGTCACCCTGCGCTGGGCCTCGAGGCCTCTTGTGTTGGAAACTGGAGGATTTCACTGCCCTGGGTGTCCCCGGACGCAGGCACTGCCAGGGTCACGCAGCAGATTGCTCCCTACCCGCCAGTGCTTCCTGCAAGGAAGGTGTGGGCAGGATTTTCTTTTTTTTTTTTTAACGGTTACAGATAATTGAAGGTTAGATACGTTTGAATAGAGGCCCTTAATCGTTTACAAGGCAGTTATGCTTGGTTTCAGGAATGCCAGGAAGGACTACATTACTGCCAAGTACATTGAGAGGAAATACGCAAGGAAAAAGCATGTGGATAATGCAGCCAAACTCCACAGCCTTTGTGAGGCCGTCAAAACCAGAGATATTTTTGGATTACTCCAAGCGTATGCTGATGGTGTGGATCTTACAGAAAAAATCCCACTGGCCAACGGACACGTAAGAGCGTGGCTTGCTACTTTTACAAAAGAAAAGAAAGGGGGGGGGGGTGGGGGGAGTGGCAGGGCAGCGTCATCAGAAATGCTAAGTAGTATAATTCTCTGAAGGAAGACAACGTTGTGTTCTGGGGAGAAATTCATGGTTTATTCTTCTTCAACCAAAAATATGATGCCAGCCTTGGAAGGAAAGCCCATCCCCGGGGGAGGGAGCATCTTCTCAGAGGCCAGAGGGTCCCATCTCCTGGGTGCAGGGCAGCTGACGGCCAGACTTTGAGGAGCAGCTCCTGAGGCTTCCCTGGGAAGGAGAGCTCCCCAGCCTGCTCCCCACCTGTGCCCTCCTCCCCAAGGGAGCCGGAGTAGGAGGGATTCCCCCCACTTTCCTGGGAGAGCCTTGTGGAGAGGGTGGGGTCTCAGGGTAGCATGGGATCGAGCATGGCAGGATCGATCCCATAGGAAACCGGCTACCAGTGTCACAGCTCGGCATGTGTCCTAATTCTCTTCCACGGGTGACCTTGTAGACACACGCTCACATTCCCTTGAAACCTCCTTGTCCTCATAATGAAGGTGCGGGATGCCAGGCGTTACCCCTTAGCAGCCGAGCACATGTTCTATGGAGCCCGATATCCAATGTTTGAGAGAGAGACAGAGAGAATCAAGCCCAGGTGGTTCAGGGCATGCCCAGCTCAGAGCCCTGCCCCAGCCAGAGGACAGGGGAGTGGCCCTGGCTGGCTGAGCAGGCCCGGCAGGCGGATTGAGGGCCACCTCCCTCTTTGTCCCATGTTCCCTGTTCCATGGATATTGCCTTTGCCTCCAGCCCTCTCACCCACCCTCCCACCTGAGACCATCTTCCTCTGGTCGGTCCTCCCCCACCTGTCAGAACTCTTTCAGAAAAGGCAGTGGAGGTCATGTGTCCCCTGGTATAAATTGAAGACAGTCTGGGCATTAGCACTCCTGGCCTTGTCCGTAAATACAGAATGAAAAACTCTAATGCTATTTTTAAAATAAGAATTTATGTTCATTCAGGCAGCAGGTATAAAAGATTGGGTATGAGGCCTGGGGAAACTTCCTAGGGTCTTTGGACGAAGACCCCCACACGCACCTTATAGGCAACACCTCATGTTAGTGCAGAGATAGGAATATCAAGATTGAGGGGACTTTGAGGTGAACTCCCTGAATTTCTCATTATTTTCTGTGGAGAAAGGAAGACCAGTCTCGAAATGGTCCCAAGAGCAGAGTTTGCTCTGGAGACTAGAGAGACACCATATGTCTTAGAAGCATTTTGAAAGAAAGAATAAAAGGCTTTTGGAAGAGAGAGACACAATTTTGCTCACATTGAACACAAAACCGAACTCTCCCCTTGGAATTCTGGAATGTTTCTCTTTGGTCTTCAGGAGCCAGATGAAACTGCCCTGCATCTTGCAGTCAGATCGGTGGACCGGACTTCTCTCCACATCGTAGACTTTTTAGTCCAGAACAGGTAGGTGTTCTAAACTTAGGGGAGGCGTTTGATTTTGTTCCTTGGTGTTTCTGAGGAAGGATCAGGTTCCTGCCTCATTATGTGGCTGTGGGACAGGAAGTGAGCCATCAGGTGCCAGTCCCGAGAGACCCTAGGACGTGAAGACAGAGACCCTTCGTGGGATCTCAGATCGATACCTCTGAATTCTGGGCTCTGGAAGGCAGGCTGTCCGTGGCCCCCACAACCGCCTGTGTGCACAGGGCCATCCCCACACTCACGTCCCTTGTGAGTGTCCCACAGGACCCAGGCGGGGTACCCTAGAGCAGTGGGGAGAGGTAACAGGGACACAGGGATCCATACCTGAGCCACCCGCCTAAGCTGAGATTGTAAACTGCAACACCGGGTTGTGGGCGTTTTGTCTGGTTTGAAAAGTTGTTTCTATATCTTCATTAGAAGTAGCCTTTAAAGAACCTGTGTGTGTGTGTGTGTGTATGTGTGTGTGTGTGTGTGTGTGTGTGTGCGCGCGCGCACGCGCACATGTGTGTGCACTGCATAGTCCTGCTGCTTGGTGCGTCCCACCTTACTCTGGTTTATCACCTGCCTGGCAGCAGCCAGCCAGCCACAAACACCCGTTAAGGTGTATCTTGACTCCCTGATCGTGGTTTGGGGCGTGTGTTGCGGGAGATGCTGGTCACAGGCCGCTGACACGGCTCCACACGGAGTGGAAAATTCCACAGCGCAATGGCAAGGTCATATTCAGCATTTCTGCCTTTCCCTGCTGTTGCTGGGGGAGAGAGTGAAGAAGTAGCCAGAGGCAGAGCGGCTGGGGGCCGGTCAGCAGTTTGCTGGACTCAGCGGAAGCCGCCCGCTGATGGAGCCCGAACGCCCACCCAGCGCCTAGCGCGCGACAGCGGCTCCGCGGACCCTGGATGAAAACAGCTCAGTGACGTCATCCTCTCCCAGTGCAGATTCTTGGAGCGTGAGAAGGGAAATCCTGGTTTCCTTTCTTCCAGAACGGAAGGGGGGCAGCAGGAAGAGGGGAGAGGTCAGAAGATGAAGCTTATTTTCACAGTGTAGCAGGTTCTGTCCTGAGGAGAGCAGTGGATGTCTCCTCCTGGTGACCGTCCCCATCTGTCCTTCCCGGGGCCACAAAGCCCCACTGTCCCTCCTCCTCACGATGACAGCCACGTTTCAGGGCTTCGCCCACCAGGGGGTTGAGTGGCTTGTCCCACATCTGGGGAGCACGGTGCCTCTTGGGGTGCCTCTCTCCCTTTCTGGCCTTCTCCGCCATTGTTGCTGGCTCCCTGGTGGCCTTCCGCCACGGCTGCCTCACCCCCACGAGCGGGGATGCTGCCCTGTGCCCCCACCGCGGAGGGGGATTCGGAGAAATCCCCTTCCCTGTGGTGTTGCTTGATGCTTCCCCTGCTCACCTGCCCGACCCCCTGGCCTTCCCCTCATTGTTCTTTCTCTTCTGTCCCCGTTCTTGGCCAGTGGGAACCTGGATAAGCAGACGGGGAAGGGCAGCACTGCCCTGCACTATTGCTGCCTGACGGACAACGCCGAGTGCCTGAAGCTGCTCCTGCGGGGGAAGGCCTCCATTGAGACGGGTGAGCGGGTGGCGCCGGCCTGGCCCCGTGCGCGGGCCCTGCCCTCCAAAGGCGGGGGGGGCCTCTCCCCGCGTGCCCCGCATGGCTGCCGTGTCCCGTATTTGTCAGCAGTCGCCCTCCCTCTGATACATAGATCCTCTCCCACCTTCGGCAGGTGTTTTATAGGATATGAGAAGCAGAGCTCAGGCCCCACAGACGACACTCACGCGGACGTGAATTTGAACAAGCTCTGGGGCGTCTTGCCCTCCTGTTCAGAACCCCCACCCAGCATCAGGCTTAGTCTCTTCCTGTCCCCGGCGTGGAAAATTTACTTACGGGGCAGTGAAGAGACACTGTTTACTGCCACTCGTGGCACCAAGTCTCCTCCACGAGGGACCCTAATCTGTTGGGCCTTCATTTCTCCCTCCCGCGTGGGACCCTGACACGCTGGCAGCCATCCGAGGGCAGGCGGTGGTGACTGTGTTGGGAGGAAGTGATTTGGAAGAACTGTGGAACAGAGAGCAAAGAGAACACAAAGAAGGCACACACCTTCTTGAGTCAAGTTTCTTTTTTTTTTTTCTATTTTTTGGGGGGGTAGGTAGAAGGAGAGAGAGAGAGATTTTGAAGCAGGTTCCTTGCCCAGCATTGAGCCTGACTCAACTGACACGGGGCTGTATCCCACAACCGTGAGATCATAACCTGAGCTGAAATTTAGAGTCAGATGCTTAACTGAGCCTCCCAGGTGTCTCTGAGTTGGCTTGCTTTTTTTTTTTTTTTTTTCTTAATCAAACCTTGTTGGCAGAGGCTTATTTAGAAGAAAATGCACGGTTTCGGATTTGCAGACCGCTGAGGAGTGCCGTTCTGTGCCCATGGCCAACTCAAACGGTCTCCTGACGTCTCCCGACCGTGTTCCGCCACAGGTCTGTACGGTTACGAGACCAGTTCCGCCCCTGCTCCAGACTCACCGTGGGATTCGTTAATCGTGCTCACTTCGATTGAGTGCTGCTTCTCTGTACCTCTTTTAACTGCCTCCTGATAATCCGGCCTTCGCTTGTTTTTGTCATAATGCCACCCTTTGTTGCCCTGCCTTTTAGCTAACGAGTCAGGGGAGACGCCACTGGACATCGCCAGACGCCTCCGGCACGAGCACTGTGAGGAGCTGGTGAGTCTCCACCCGGTGTGGACGTGGCCAGGGGGCCCTTCCTGGGCCAGGAAGGGGCCCTGCCCTCTGCAAAGTGTGGACCCTAGAGGGGATAGCCAGGAGAAGGCACACTGGGGGGTCTTTCAAGAGGAGGTGGCTACCCCCTCGTAATGACACTTAGAACGCCAGTGGGCGTTTGCTATTGGACATGTTGATGGTGGTCCTAGCATTAATCTGGGGCAACAGGAACAGAGATCCGGGGGCCACCATGGCTTTGGCTCATCCCTGGAGTCGGGAAGCCACCAGCTCGTCCCTTCACAGCAGCATCCAAAGCTGGTGTTCTTACTCTGTTCCCCAACCCCGAATCTTCCAGATGGTTCTGCACCATCGTTTCCTGTCCTGTTCTAGATCAGGCAGTGACAGTGCAGCTAGGGGGCAGAGCCCATGGGCTCAGGCGGTAGGGCTCCACCACCATGACTCGGGAAGGCCGCACCAATGCCAACTCTCTCGCTGTTTCCTTGTTTGTAAAGTGGAGTCCGCTCTACCAGTTCACAAGGTTGTTGTGGGAATTAGTGTTGCACTCAGAAGCTCAACCAGTGCTCGATAAAGAGAGCTATTCGTTGTAAATGTTACGGAAGTGTGGGATGAGTAGTACCAGGTGCTATTCTAAGTAGTTGATATCCCCTAACTCGTTCAATCTTGATAGCCACCCATGACACGGTTTCTTCTGTTATCCCTATTTTACAGGTGAGGAAACAGACACAGAAGGGTTAAGTAACTTGCCCAAGGTCACACAGCTACTCTCTGGCTCTGGAGGAAATTAAGGGCTAACGTGCTAAGAAAGGGATTTGCTTCTCTCCTGTGTATCTAAAATGGAACTAGCTATCTGTTCCCCGAGAGTATTGTGAAAATAGTCATTCACATCCTTTTCTTTGGGGCATCATCTTTAGTGCTGGTCAAGATGGTTGGGTTAACAGTGGAAACGTCCATTCTCTGTTGAGTTTGCTCCTGTGTGTGGTTGTCAGCACCTACAGGCCGTCCTTGAGACCTCGAATAGCCCTTGCCTGCCCACCGCCCTGTACTGTTTACAGAACACGAAAGGGCAGTTATGAGGTTTGCGTTTCAAGGTCCTCTGTGAAATAGGGAGGGGAGTTTCAGCCGGCCTCACCCTGGGGTCTCTGCTTCCCCCACCCCATGCCACCCAGGGCTGCTCACCTTGTGTGCAGTGTCACTGATGGCCCTTTGTCCTCTCAGCTGACCCAGGCCTTGTCTGGGAGGTTCAATTCCCACGTCCACGTCGAGTACGAGTGGCGGCTGCTCCACGAAGACCTGGATGAGAGCGATGACGATGTGGACGAGAAACTGCAGGTCAGTGCCCGGCCGAGGGATGCCAGGGGTGTCGTCATGAGCTTTGTTCCGAGCGGGGTGGATCCTGGCTTCTAATCTGCGCACAGAGCGGTTTTGTAGAAGAGGTGGAGTTCACTTTTTGCCTCCATTGATCTCAGTAGGTTTTTGGTTTCACCCTTCCCACAGCTGCCACCTGTCTCCCAGCTCTTAGGAACAAGGGAACATTCCTTGTGTTGTCGTCATTAGCTGCCCACCGTTTGATCTGAGGGAAAGAAATGGGGGGGGGGTGCGTGGAGTCTAGTGGGTTTTAGAGGAAGTCCTTGCACTGTGCATGTGATAAAGAGCCAGGGGCCCCCAGTGTCGCAGGTCACGTCCACTCATCAGCCATTAAAACCTTAACTAGAATCATTAAATGGCCTTTAGAACTGTGGGTCCAACTTTTTCCTCTATTCGATGGGGTCATGGAAGCTTCGAGAGTCAAGAGAAGCTGACTCGGCCACAGTGAAGCTTAGTATTTAGAGACCAGCTTGGGGCCAGACTGAGGGCACTTGCCTCTGAGTCCAGCCCCCTGCTCATGGCACGCTGTCTTGCACACTTGGAGGGCTCCTGGCAGGTTACCACCTTCACACAGGCCTCAGAGCTGAGTCAGACTCCAGCAGGCGGACTCCAGAGCCCGTACTCCTAGCTGCTGTGAAATCAGTGGAAAATGCCATGTAAACTTTCCTTTTCTTAAAAAAAAAAATGTTTTCTTTATTTTTAGAGACAGCGAGCACACAAGTGGGGGAGGGACAGAGAGGGGAGGGACAGAGGATCTGAAGCAGGCTCTGTACTGACCCCAGAGAGCCCGTCCAATGCAAGGCTCAAACTCACAAACCTGAGATCATGACCTGAGCTAACGTCGGACACTTAACCGACTGAGCCACCCAGGTGCCCTCCACGTAAAATTTCCTGTTGAATATTCTGATGTGCGTTGAGCCCGTCTGATTACATGTATATACGGCATTTCTGAAATTTCCTTGACTGTCCTCGTTCATGGAGCCGTTAACATACCTGCTTGCTATGTCTTCAAATAAGAAACTTCTCCACTGAGTTAGGTATAAAACAGTATCAAAGTGAGGAGAGCTGACTAATGTTACACTTACCCACCTTAAAAAAAGATTGGACGCATCGGCCCCAGAGTGAGCACATGCATCCCATTCTTGCGTGAGCAGGACACAGCAGGTCCCATGGTCCAAACAGAAGTCTGACAGCAAGTGCTAACGCTCATCTACCCACTCCCTGTTTCCAGCAGAGGTGGGTATAGTTCATATAGCCATGGGCTTTGTTGAATTCAGAATATGCGTGAAGACCGCTAGCCATTGAGTTCTGCATAGCTGAGCTGAATGTGAGCCATTGGGTTGGCCAGAGCCTTGACTGGGCAGGTGGTCCCGTGAGGGGAGGTGGGGTATATCGGCCAACAGTTTAACTGCTAAGCTGGCACTGTGCTAGAGAAGTAAAGTTCTACCCATTGAACAGAGGAGAAACAGGGTCAGCCAGGTTAAGATAGTTGCTGAAGATCACAGCTGTTACATTGAAGCTGACGTTTAAAATGAATTAGAAATGAGTCACCCGAGTCGTGATTCCGTGCACATGACCTTCAGACGGAGCCAGGGTTAGCAAACCAAAAGGGCCGGGTGGTAAATATTCAGGCTTTTGGGCCTGAACTGTCACCATCTTTTCTGCGCCTACTCAGCTCTGGCAGGGTGGCTTGAAGGCAACTGCAATTTGTAAATGACTAGGCATGGCTGTGTTCTAATAAACTTTATTTATAAAGCAGGTGGTGGCCCCCAGGCCGTGGTCTGCTGACCCTGAGTTAGAGGAATCTCAAGAGGTGCATTCATACTGGAAGAAACATTGACCTCCCCCGAATTTGCCATGTAGCTGTTGGGGATTGAGTGTAGCTGGGTCCTCAATGGAAAGCATGTGTACGAAGGGGAAATGCAATGAAAATGCAGATCTAGCTTAAATTAGCTCTGGCTAATAAGGATGAAGTCGCCCGTGTTTTAAATCCTTCACAGAATGGAGATGTGTAAATTATAAATCATGGCTGTGTGTGTGTGTGTCTGTTAAGAGACACGGTGAGAGTAACTTTTAAGCCTTGCAGCTCTCACGTAATGGCTGAGAGCCAAAAAGGCACCGGGCCCAAGTAGCAGTGGTGTGCACAAGTAGCCTGGACGCTGTGACCAGGAGGTCAGCGTGTGTGCATTTCACCCTCTGCAGCCCAGTCCCAGTCGGCGAGAAGACCGGCCCGTCAGCTTCTACCAGCTGGGGTCCAACCAGCTGCAGTCGAATGCCGCGTCTTTGGCCAGAGATGCCGCCAGCCTGGCCAAGGACAAGCAGAGGGGCTTTGTGCCCAGCATCTTGCAGAACGAGACGTACGGAGCCATCCTCAGTGGCAGCCCGCCGCCCTCCCAGCCTGCGGCCCCCAGCACGGCCAGCGCCCCCCCACTGCCCCCGCGGAACGTTGCCAAAGGTACTGAACCGTCGTAGCTCCCGCCGGCGCACAAAGGGTGTTGTTTGGTTTTCGCTTTGGGAAGTTTCTAGTTGCTTTGCCCCCTGCTCGATGACATGTGGGGTTTTGTGTCCTACGGTCATGGTGTTGACATCCTCAAGGAGCTCTCCGGTCTTAGGATGCCGGATGGTGGTGGAGCCTCTGACTCTGTCCTTGTTCTGGGCAGAGGTGTGGCATCTGTGTCACTGGGGGGAGCGCACGGACTCCACCAGGGCAGCCTGAGGCGGGTGGCTCGGCTCGTGACGCTGGTCCTGTGAGACCTTCCCGCAGACCTCCTTTCTGTTCTTTTCTGTCTGCTTTTACCGCTCAGCACCCCTCCCTCTGCCTTAGTTCTGTCCTGTGTCATCATCCCTCCACTCCCCCCCCCCCCGCCTGCCTTCAGCCAGCTTGTGACGCCTGGTACCTTCTATCTCTGCCAGCCCCACGAAATGAAGGATACAAAGACGCTGATTTGGGGAACGGTGCGCAACCTGATTGTAGAAATACAAAACGATCCCCGTGGGTCCTGCCGGTGCCTTAAGTGCCAGAGCTTGCCGTTAGTTGTTCTGTCACAACACAATGAGTTGGACTTCCCAGACGCTGGTTTTTATTTTTATTAAAATGGAAACTGAGGTGCTCGCTTCGGCAGCACACACACTAAAATTGGAATGATACGGAGAAGATTAGCACGGCCCCTGTGCCAGGATAACACGCAAAGTCATGAAGCGTTCCTTATTTTTAACAAGTAAGGGGCATAAGGAATCTACTCGTGAAATCATTGTTGCACTGTATGGTAACTAACTTGGATGGAACTCAAAAAAGTAAAATAAAAATAAATAAAAATTTTAGAAAATAAAAAGATTTTAAAACATTTAAAAAAAAAAAGGAAACCGAGGCCCCCAAAAGTTAGGTAATTTTCCCAGAACTGACGGCCAGCTGGCCATTCCGCTCCTTGAAGGCCGGTCCAGCAAGCGGCCGGCATAGCTGTGGGCTGGGGCTGCCCGACGCGGCCGGTGGCCTCCGGAGGGCTTCCCACAAGAAGGAGGGTGTGATGTCCCCACCCCGCTGGAGGCTGCTGCCGGTCCACGTGGCATTTGTGCAACAGCTGCTCTCCGGGAGGGGGCGTGAGTGAGGGTTGTAGCCCTGGCAGGGGAGCGAGGATGGCAGCTGCCAGCACCTGGGCCGAGGCCACCCCCACCACGGCCCTGTCCCCAGCTCTCAGGGAGGCCCAGAGAAGGCTGAGGGGCCTGTCGTCTAGGTCACTGGAGCAGACCCCCGAGAGGAGAGCGGGTGCTGCCCAGGCAGGCCCCAGAGGCCGCCCACTTGCCCTCCCCCACAGAGCCTGTGCCCCCCTCGTGCCCACACCCCTGGACTTGTTGGGGCAATTCCTGAGCAGGAGAGAGGCCGCAAGGTCAGGCTTCTTGCACTGGCCGGGAGGGGCCCAGGGCAGCTCGCCATGGTCGGGTCCTTGTGGGGCCCCCTGTCTGCCCAGCCTCCTCCCACGCCCTGTGTACATGTATTCGCTGTGCAAGGCTGCAGCTGCAATGATTTGGTCCCCTCCACCCCATTAGTGGCTTTTACTGACTTTGTGTGTCATTGGAGGAAAGACTTTATTTTGCTCTGTTGGTCATGCAAAAGGAATAAAAAACTGTTCATCTTTATTTTTTGCTCTCCTAAAGTCTTAGAGGGTTTGGGGTTTTTCATAGTTTATTTTTCTGGCTATTCCTGTGGTTAGCTTCATGTTCTCCTTTGATGGTGTACTTGCACTTCATCCCTATAACCCCCCAAAGGGTCCCCTGGTTCTCAGTCTAGTACCCCCTGGTGCCCACATGACAGACGGAAAAGGGAGCCACCGTTGAGTGCCCCACCCGGGGACAGACCTTGTCCACCGCAGAAATGCCCTGCATGGGGGTGCCTGTTTTCTACCCCAAGCCCGGGGCCCCACTTTGTGGGCCATGCACAGCCTCAGACACAGCCCCCCCCCCCCCCCCCGTGTGCAGAGCTTTGTGGGGCAGAGGAGGGACTGTGACCTGGGCAGGTGCCGTCTCCCTGGTATGTCAGCCGAGCCTCCTTGGTGTCACCTGACTTCTAGCCAGAAATGTTTGCAGGAGGTGGGGAGCCCTCACCTGTCTCTAATTTGTACCCTTCTCTCCATGCGGTCCGAGGACAGGTGCTCCCCTGTGCGTACACCCAGGGGAGGACTTGATGGATGGGTAGAGGCCAGCAGATGTTCTACAGGCTGGAGTGCAATGCTCAGGACATATGTCATTGTGGTTACTCATTTCCCTCCTCAAATGGTATTCGTATTGGAGAAAGAAAATCTGTAAGATTGTGAAAACCAGCTGATAATTTTCCCAGAAGCACCACTGTGTGTAGCAGTGTCCATCCTCCAGATACCAGAGACAAAAATTAAAAAAAAAAAAAAAAAAAAAAATCAACATTCTATTTGTGGTCTTAATGCTATTCTAGAAGGGTCATATTTATCGTTTTTCTGAGAGAGAGGATCAATAATGCAGTGTTCTGTTTCTGTTTTTGTTCTGTGCCTGTGCGTGCATTCGTGTGTATGTGTGCATGCCTGCGTGTGCATGTGCGTGCGTGTGCATGTGCGTGCGTGTGCAGTTCAGCCAGCCTCCTCCGCTAACGCCCTGTGGAAGACAAACTCTGTAAGTGTGGACGGTGTAGGCAGGCAGCGATCTTCGTCAGATCCGCCAGCTGTCCATCCACCGCTGCCCCCTCTTCGCGTGACATCTACCAGTACGTTTTTTCCTTTTTCCTTTCTTGCCAGTGGGCTTTGCGATCTGGATGGCTGGGGGGTGCTTTCGGCAGCCGCGAGGGGACAGCTGCGACGCCGCACGCCCGCAAGCCACTGCCGTTCCCAGCCCTGGCCCCTCCGGGCGCCCTCCCCAGCTGCAGGCTCCTGTGTGTCCCGCACCCCATTGCCAGGGGGGGTGCTCACACACTCTCCTCCCCTGTCTTCCCGAGCATTTCAGCAACGTTTCCTCCTGTCGCGCATGAGCCCAGGGCTTCGTTTCCTTTGGCCACTTGGCGGTCCTCAGTATTTGGGCACAGTCACTTAGACGCAATCTGGCATGTGTTTTCCTTCAATACCGACGTGTCGGTGGAAGTCCCGGGACCTAGGGGAGGGGGCGGGAGAAGAGGAACATCTTTCCTGGAGCAGTGGGGCAAGCCCTGGATGCAGGCCCTAAGCCTGTCTCGCCCCTGCTCTGCTGGGCTGGCAGGGGGAGGGGTCCTGGCACCTCGGGGCCCACACAGAGAGCACGGACTTTCGCCGGGTTTTCCCCGCAGCTTTTAAGCTGAGGCAGGAGAAACCGAGCCCCGGCTGCAGTCAAGTGCCATGTGCACGTGCACTGGCGGCACTGGAAGGCTCCTTGGGTGTCCCCGTCGTGTCCTGAGGACAGTTAACTGCCTTAGCGAGGACCCTGGATATTCGGGGACAGCACTAATGTTTGTCCGAGAGGGGAAAGCGGGGAGAGGAGCCAAGGGCTCGAGGCCCAACTGCCCGTCTCACCAACTTTCTGACCTTAGGGGAAAGCACGTCACTTCTCTGATCCTCAGCCTCCCAAGTCTTTGCCCTGCCCTCCGCACAGATTGTGGAGTCTTCGCAGAGTGAGCACTTTAGGGCGGTCTCACAGTGACCTGCTGGAAGCCTGGTGAAATGTGTAGGGCCCACAGGGGCAGCTGAGGCAGAAAGAGGATTGGCCCAGGAAGGCACCCCCATGCAGACTTGAGCCTCCCCCCTGCTGTCTCTCCAGGTCTCAGGGTGGACAGCACAGAACTGTGGTGGCACCCCCACAGGGACTTCCAACGGGGAAGGCACAGGCTCATAGAGGCATTTTAACCCTGACTTGAGGCTCGGAAGGACTCCCTGCCAATACTGCTTAATAAAAACCTGCAATGAAAAGAGGTTTTTGTTCTTAAGAAATCACCATAGAAAAAAGGAAGCCCTTATCAGAGGAGCCTCGGGGGAGAAGGCTGGGGACGTGAGGAAGTCTGACAATCTGTGTGGCTCTCCTCTTCTTTCCACAGATCCCCTGGCTCCCACGCCGCCCCCTCCGGTAGCAAAAACGCCCAGTGTGATCGAAGCCTTGGGCCAGCCGAGCAAGTCTGCCCAGCCTGGGATCCCGCTGAGCAAAGCCCCGCCCCCGCCCCTGCCACCCCAGCCGCCCAGCCGCCTCCCGCAGAAGAGGCCTGCTCCCGGGTAACCGCCTGTCTTCATGGGGCCCGCGGGGCCTGGCCAAACTGCCGTCCTGGCTTCTTGCGTTCAAGGAGCTTCCAAGCGGCAGCGGCCCCAATCCTTCATCTGAAATTTCCGTGCAGACATTTGAAATTTCCAGTGCTTCCACTCTAACGTTTGAGTACCGGTGTCACCTGATGAATTCATCAGGCTTAAGCGTCTTAAAAATAATTTATCAACATTATTAAGCTAAAAATTTTCATCCAAACGTATGTCTTCTATCCACATGACGAGTGTAGGTTTCTGTGTAGCACAGGCACTGGATTTGGGGGAATGAAGGTCCTCGGGACGCTGGGCCTGCAGCTTCAGTGTGTTGCTCACAAGGTTATCTTACTCGTATGCATCCTCCGCGATGTGGGCATATATTTCCTACAGACGAGGATGTTCTCCTGCATAAGCACAATACAACCAGCACGATCGGAAAGCTAACATAGTGGGGCACCTGGTTGGCTCAGACAGTAGAGCGTGCGACTCTTGATCTCGGGGTTGTGAGTTCGAGCCCCATGTTGGGTGTAGAGATTACTTAAAAATAAAATCTTTAAAAAAGAGAGAAAGTTAACATAGACACATTAGTACCTTCCAGTTCTTAAAACCCATACAAGGTTTGCCACTTACCCAAAGGTTTGTCCTTTTCCACAAAGGGATCCAGTTCATGGTTTCCAGCTGGATCCTTATAGTGAAAGATGGTTTTCTTTAAGCGGCAGTGATACTTAGAAGCCAAGGTCCGAATACTGTGTGTGCTCATTGCTCTTGGGGTATCCTTGCTCCCAGGCAGGCCCTCTGAGTGGTCAGAACTGGGGACACACACATGTACATACATAGGTGTATATCTGTGCATATCTGTATTTATAAACACATTTATCTCTATATTTCTATTTCTGTGTCAAAATCCATGAGTTCACACTATCTCCCTTTTCAGTTGTAGTAACAAACCACACCAAGACTTACTGACATGGGACACAACCATTGTATTCTGCTACCAGACTCTGTCAGGAATTTGGATCAGCATCGTGAAGTTAGCTTATCTTGTCTCCACAATATCTGAAGCCCTAGCTGGAAGACTCAAGGCCAGGGATGGTCCAACACAGAAAGTGACTCACAGGCTGAGGCTCGTGTCATCTTTCCAGCCCACACATCTGGTGGTTGATGCTGGCTATCAGCTGGGGCTGTTGGCTAGAAAGCTTGCACGTATGTGGCCTCTGCATGTGGCGAGGGCTTCCTCGAATCATGGTGACTGGGCCCGAGAACAAGTCCCAAGAGACAGGCCCAGCCCTGGAAAATGGCAGGTTGTCAGTTCTGTCATGTATCACTGGTCAAACAGTGGCAGATCCCAGACTCAGGGTTGGCGTGGGAACGGTAGCACAGGGCGGTGTAGACTCCAGCTCTCAGGAGAGGGTTTGGGGGCAGTGTTCTCAAAGCACCACAGGGTCTATTCTCATCTCCTTTGCTGGGCTCCTTACTCCCTTTTCCGGTGATGAGAAATCTGGCTTCTACGTTGACGATCAATACCCCCATGAAGCCAGTCTCCCATCTCTGCCCCCACCTCCTCCCCTCCCTGCTGAGATCTGGGGCCCCACATGGAGACCCTCTTCGCCCTGCTGGGGCTCTCACTGCCCCGCCAAGCACCCTCCTCCGTCCCACTCAGGCGCACCCCCTCAGGCCTCCTGTCCCTGCCGAGGCTCCGACTCCCCAGGATGGGCCTTTTTTCGTCCCTGCCACCAGGTAGATGATGGAGCCTTTCAGGATATAAACTACCTCCTTCAGTTCTGAGAAATTTCATTGATTTTTTTTTTTTTTACTGTCTTAATTTCTGTTTTCTCTGTTCTTTTGTTTATTTATTTATTTATTTTTATTTATGTTTACTTTTGAGAGAGAGGGAGAGAACACAAGCAGGGGAGAGGCAGAGAAAGAGAGGGACAGAGGATCTGAAGCCGGCTCTGTACTGACAGCAGAGAGCCCGACGCAGGGCTCAGACTCACGAACCGTGAGACCATGACCTGAGCTGAAGTCGGACACTTAACTGACCAAACCACCCAGGTGCCCCTCTGTTCTTGCTTGTAATATAATTCGTGTTACTCAGATGTCAGACTCCGTTGGCTTCTCCTCTACATGTATCGTCTTTTCTTTTTCATTCGGGTAAGCTGATAGCTCTATCAGCCTGCCCCTGAATCTCCGTGGTTTAACAGCTGGAAGTTGACTTCTTACACAAAATTGAGCGCCTGTATTCTTGCTTGTGCAGCAGCCCCAAGGGGTGAGTCAGAGACCCAGACCCTTTCTACTTCTGAACCCTGTTCCTAGGGTTATTTCCTGAGGAGGAGACTGGAGAAGGGTGCCTTTGACCAGAGCCAGTCCCATGGCTCCACCTGGAGGCCGGGGCTGGAAGTGCAGCTCTGCTCCGTGGAGGGACCGCTCTCTGCCACCTGTCGCTTCCATTTCTGCATTGCTTGCTTGCTTTTTAAGTCTGCCTTCTGGGAGATTTCCTTCATGTCATCTTCCAGTTCTTTCATTGAATTTTTTTGTTTCGGCTGTCATATAATTTTCAAGTTAATAGTATCTTTTTTGTTTCATGAAATCATTTTCTCTCATCTCAGATTATTAATGATGGTTATAGGGATGGAGGGGGAGTTGTTTAGTTTAGCTTTTGCTTTTCTGCATAGTTTGTTTCTTCCGTGTCCATTGTCTTTGTTTTCGTTTCCGTTATGTTAGAGGCTTTTCCTCATAGATCTGGTGTTTTCTGCCCAAAAGTTGCCACTGCAGCTGAGGCATTAAAACCAACTGCAGGGCTCCCTGGGTGGCTCCGTCGGTTAAGCCTATGGACTCTTGATTTCATCTCAGGTCATGATCTCATGGTTTGTGGGATCAAGTCCCACATCAGGCTCTGCACTGACAGTTCATTCAGAGCCTGCTTGGGATTCTCTCTCTCTCTCTCTCTCTCTCTCTCTGCCCCTCCCCCACTCACATGCATGCATGCGCTCGCTCTCGCTCTCTCTCTCTCAAAATAAACATTTGAAGAAACCTGATTGCAAACTGCACCCTCATGTGCAGAGTCCAGTGTGGACTTCGCTGTGGAGGGTCTCACTCAGCAGTTAAGTTTTTACTTAGTCCCCCTTTTTGTAAAGATGCTCCCAACAATCACACTGGTACCCCCAAGTTCAGATACCCTCTATTCTCCCCGCTCTGAGAATAGAAGCTTCTGGTCTTCAGTGGGTTGAGGTAGGGTAGTTGCTCAGGGTTGGTCTGGGAATCCGGGGATTCAGTAGCTCCTTGAGCAGATTTTGAGCCAATCCTTGTGTTTGTTGCCATGCCTTATGCCCCCTCCCACGGGCTGATAAGCCTTGGGGGCTTGTGCACAGATGGGGGTCCTTCAGGGCTTCCTTACTGCGTGAGTGTTCTCCCTCCTCAGATGAGCTGGCGTGGTTAGGATGCTTCCCTCCTGTGGCCACTTCCAAAATGTTTCCTCTTCAGTTCTCTTTGTCTTGTTGGTTTAAGCTTGTTCCCTTTCTTCCTTCCTTCCTTCCTTTCTTTCTTTCTTTCTTTCTTTCTTTCTTTCTTTCTTTCTCTTGCTCTTTCTCTTTTGTTTTCTTTTCTTTTGTTTTGTTTTCTTTTCTTTTCTTTTCTTTTCTTTTCTTTTCTTTTCTTTTCTTTTCTTTTCTT